>NW_006923958.1:3390-17428 GCF_000298275.1 Orycteropus afer afer
GAAAAAAGTAAAGAAGGAGAATAATGAAGAAAAAATGGAAATATGCAAAAAGAAAAACAAGGAACAGGGTTACCCACCAGAAAGGCTGGTCCTAAATACAGATTGATGTATATCTCCCACCAATGATATTTATAGAGAGACTTCTAAATTGAGAATACAGAGAAAAAACTCATGCAATCATAAATTGAGCAGTCTTTAGGGATTGGAAGTCAGCTGAAATCAGGGTCATAGTTGAGACTTTTCTCAAGGCCATTCACATGAATAGTATTTCCACAGAATATTTCTCCCATGACTGCTTTCATGACTGGCAGGCTCACAATTCTGTTTAGGCCAGAGGATGCAAAAGTGGTAGACTTCATTACCCGTTAATCTTTTATCTCACTCTAACTCCAGCCTTTGCCTTTACAAGGTGTGCAGTGCTGGTGCTATATATCAGTGCCTACTTCTATCTATTCCTCAGCTTCACTCTTTTCAAAGTGTTGCTGATAGTGGTCATTCCTTTATACCAATTCACAGCCACTGTGACTATGTCTGATTCATATTCATTCAAATCACTGACATATGTAAGACAACCATTCCTGATTTGAAATCATGAAGATATTTCCCACTTTGAATATTCTCTGATCATTTCTGCATGAATTTTGGAAAAAAGTCCTGGGCATCTGTGCTCAAGCTGCCACCTTGGCCTTTGGTAAATATTTTGAAATAAAGTATCCCACATACTTCAGAAATTTTGGAAAAGACAGATAACTTTCCTAGAAATAAATTTGAAAAAGCAAAAGGCCTGATTTTGCATAATCAATGCAAGGGAAAGTGTGATTAGGAAAATGCTGCAGCTAAAATGAAAACAGTAGTCATTACTTCTAATCCAAGCATATGAATAGTGTAAGAAAATGATGGCAAATAACAAAAGCAACCTAGTTACAGAATTGCTTTGTTAGTTTGAATCTGAAAAGAAATGAAGCCCTATGATTGAAAAATTTTGGTCCCCTGATTCTACCATTTTTCAGACAAGAGTTTTCACTTTTATAGAGAGCTCTATTTCTGGACCATATGTAAATGACAGGGTGTGGGGAGGCCAATTTGAGGAGAGGCTGAGAAGAACCTGTACATACTGTGTTACTAAAAAAGTGTTGGCATGGGGTGGGAGCATTGAGCATGAGGCCAGAATCATCCCTCGTGGCTAATTCTTTGCAGTGTTGTGCATCACATGGTCTTGAGGCAGGCAGTTTTCTATAGTGCATTAGCAATCATTTCATGGTTCTTTCTATTTTCTGGATTGTGTATGATAATGACATCCAGATGGACTCCATCCTCTGGATCTGTTTCTGGAGCACTGATGTATTTGCTAACCAGTATTGTGGGCATTTACCTTACACAAGTAGCACATGTCAAGCTGCCCACAGGGATGGCAGTCTGGCCTTTTGACAAAGCATGACAGGATCCATACAAAGCTGACAGGATTCGAAAGGTGCATCTGTGGACAGACTTTATGCTTTTGTGTATTTGATTATTTTTACACCTAATAAATCATCAGTGAGATAGAGTAACATTACATAAACCCATCAGTGCCTTTTAAGAGGATGACCAATGTCTTTAACTGGCATACAAGGCTCTACAGAGGCCATGGGTAGTGCAAATGGTTAATACTTGGCTGGTAACCAAAAGGCTGGAGGTTCAAGTGCAGCTAGAGGCACCTCAGAAGAATGTCTTGGCAATCTGCTTCTGAAAAATGAAACACTAAAAATGTTATGGAGCACGGTTCTATTCTGATGCACATGGAATTACTGTGAGTTGGAATTGACTGGGCAGCAACCGGTTTCTATTAGTTTGACAATGTGTTAGAGTCCACCGCTCCTCTGTCACATTGTCTTACTGTGGTGGCTGGCATGTTGCTGTGATGCTGGAAGCTATGCCACCAATATTTCAAATAGAAGCAGGGTAACCCCTTACTCTGTTGACAGCTTTCAGCAGAGTTTCAAGACTATGACAGACTAGGAAGAAGGATTGGTAGTCCACTTTCAGAAAAACTGGTCACTAAAAACCTTACCAATAACAATGTCGATACATTTGAATTGTGATGTTGGCAAAGAATATTGAAAATACTTGGACTTCCAGAAGAGTTAACAATTCTGTCCTGGAAGAAGTATAGCCAGAATGCTCCTTAGAAGTGAGAATGGGCAAACTACATCTCATGTACTTTAGTCACGTTGTCAGAAGGGACCAGTCCCTGGAGAAGGATATCATGCTTGGTAAAGTAGAAGGTCAGTGAAAAAAGGGAAGACTTTCAATGAGATGGATTGACACAGTGGCTGAAACAATGGGTTCAAGCATAGCAATGATTGTGAGGATGATGCAGGACCACACAGAATTTCATTCTATGGTACATAAGGTTACCATGAATCAGAACCAACTTGATGGCACCTAACAACAGCAATCTATAATAGAGTGGTGACATCAAATTGTGTTCAATGGAAAGTTTTAGAAACATTTCTTTTACCAATCCTTTCATAAACCTCGAAACCCTTTTTTGCCATCAAAAAAAAAAAAAAAAAAATTGAAACAAAACATACCCACTGCCATCAAGTTGATTCGGACTCATAGCAACCCTACAGGGCAGAGAAGAAGTGCCTGTATGGTTTTCCAAGGCTGTAAATCTTTACAGAAGCAGAATGCCACATCTTTCTACCACAGAGTGGTTGGCAGGTTCTTTCAGTATTCTTTGCCAACACCACATTTTTTTATTTGCTCAGTGTACAGATTCAATAAGTATGGTGAAAGGATACAACCCTGGCACATTCCCTTCCTGATTTTAAACCATGCAGTATCCCTTTGTTCTGTTTGCATGACAGCCTCCTGGTCTATGTACAGGTTTCTGATGAGCACAATCAAGTGTTCTGGAATTCCCAGTCCTTTCAATGTTATCCATAATTTGTTATGCTCCACACAATAAAATGGTATTGCATAGTCAATATCAATAAAAAACACAAATAAACATCTTTCTGGTATTCTTTGCTTTCAGCCAAGATCTGTCTGACATCAGCAATATCCTTTTTTCCATGTCCTCTTCTGAATCTAGCTTGCATTTCTGGAAGATTCTGTCAATATACTGCTGCCACAGTTTTTGACTTATCTTCAGCAAGATTTCACTTGCATGTGATATTAATGATATTATTGGATATTTCCACATTCTCTTGGATCACCTTTCTTTGGAATGGGTGCAAATATGGATCTCTTCCAGTCAGTTGCCCAAATAGCTGTTTTCCAAATTTCTTGGCTTAGATGAGTGAGTGCCTCCAGTGTGGCATCCATTTATTGAAAGATCTCAGTGGATATTTGGTCAATTCCTGGAGCCTCATTTTTTGCCAATCCCTTCAGTGCAGCTTTGACTTCTTCCTTCAGTACCATTGGTTCTTTCTTCAATACCATTGCCACCCCCTGAAATGGATGAACATTGACCAATTCTTTTTGGTACAGTGACTCTGAGTATTCCTTCCATCTTCTATGATGATTCCTGCATCATTCAATATTTTGCTCATAGGATCTTTCAATATTGCGACTCCAGGCTTAATTTTTTTCTCCAGTTCTTTCAGCTTGAGAAATGCTGAGAGTGTTCTTCCCTTTTGGTTTTCTCACTCCAGATCTCTGCACATTTCATTATAATAATTGACTTTGTGTTCTCCACTTGCTCTTTGAAATCTTCTGTTTAGCTCTTTTATCTTATTTCTTCCATAAGCTTTAGCTACTCTCTGTTCCAGGGCAAGTTTCAGTGTCTCTTCTGACATCCATTTTGATCTTTTCTTCCTTTCCTGTCTTTTTAATTACCTCTTGCTTTCTTCATGGGTGATGTTCTTGATGTCATACCACAACTCCTTTGGTTTTCAGTCGTTAGTGTTCAATGCATCAAACCTATTCTTTAGATGGTCTCTAAATTCAGGACATATTTTGGCTTTTGTGGACTTATTTTAACTGTTTTCAGCTTCAACTTGAACTTACATGTGAGTAGTTGATGGTCTGTTTCACAATCAGCTCCTGGCCTTGTTTTGGCTGAAGATATTGAGCTTTTCCATCTCTTCTTGCCACAGATTTAGTTAGTCTGATTCCTGTGTACTGCATCTGGCTAAGTCCTTGTGTATAGCCACCATTTTGTTGAAAAAAGGTATTTGGTACGAATAAGTCGTTGGTCTTGCAAAATTCTATCCTGCTATCTCTAGCATTATTTCTATCACCAATGACATATTTCCCACCTTGTTTCCAATTTTTGCATACTAATCACCAGTGATAATTTACACATCTTTATTACATGTTCAGTCAATTTCAGATTGCAGATGTTGGTAAAAATCTTCAACTCCCTCATCTTTGGTTTTGGTGGTTGGTGTATAGATTTGAATAATAGTAGTAGTAACCGGTCTTCCTTGTAGGTGTATGGATATTATCCTATCACTGACAGCATTCTACTTCAGGGTAGATCTTGAAACATTCTTTGTGATGATGAATGCCATGCCATTCCTCTTCAATTTGTCATTCCCGGTGTAGTAGATCATATGTTTATCTGATTCAAAATGGCTAAAAACAGTCTATTTCAGCTGACTAATGCCTATGATATTGATCTTTATGCATTCCATTTTATTTTTGACAACTTCCAATTTTTCTAGATTCATACTTCTATGTTCCAATTATTAATGGATGTTTGCAGCTGTTTGTTCTCATGTTGAGTAATGCCACATCAGTAAATGGAGGTCCTGAAAGCTTTACTCTACCTACATCATTAAGGAGGAGACAGCTCTCCCCCAGTCATATCATGAGTTCCCTCTGACTTGAGTGGCTCATCTTCTGGCAGTATATCAGACAATGTTTCAGGGCTATTCATAAAGTTTTCCAGGAATATATTAGACAATGTTTCACTACTATTGATAAGGTTTTCACTGGGCAATTCTTTGAGAAGTAGATGGCCTGTTCCTTCTTCTGAGTCTGTCTTAGTCCAGAAGCTCCACTGAAACCTGTCTGCCATGGGTGACCCTGCTGGCATTTGAAACACCAGTGGCATAGCCTCCAGCCTCACAGAAACATGCAAACCACCACAGTATGACAAACTGACAGACAAGTTCATCTCCCTTAGCTGTTCCAAACCATTCTATTTGTTTCTTGGTCTCCCCGAGTTGTTCCAAAGTGCTGCCAGCTTGCTTCCTTGTCTCTCTACTAATGCACATTAGTAGACAATTTTTTGACCCTGTCACACCTGTCTTCCAAAATTCCAGCTCTCAAAATAAAATAAACTGTGACCCTACACATTTCCCAGCCTTACCTTGAAGTTTCAATATAGTTTGGCAGATGTCAAAGCTTCAATTCAGCTGCGACACACAGAAGTTAAAATGTGGGTTGGTGCTTACCTTCCCTAACTAGGAACTTGGTGTTCAAATGTGAAGTTCAAACCTGAAGTTCAATCACATTCCTCTCCATAGAATATAGTCATTTGGGCTTCTGGTGGTGATTATAGTTTTGATTGTACACAATACACTTTCCTTTTACCTCTTTTTTTTTTTTTTTAATTAAACAGTTTCCAAAGTTTCGAAAATTTAACCTCAACTAATGGGATGACTTTTGATAATTGAGTTTCATGGGCCAGATAAGAACTACTAATTGTTCAGTGCTTTTATGTTAATGAATTATTTTCCCATTAGAAATCTTGCTGTTTAGAAAGAATTATTAATGTAACCTGCCCTTCATTCCCACCCATCTTTTGAGACTCCTATATTTTGAACCTCTTAATAAATCAAATTTAATCCCTGAAATACTATTGTTTGTCATTGTTATTCCAAATACTAAGCTCTACTGGAATAAATTGGCAAATAATTCTATTTGATTTTTATCCTTTTTTTTTTTAAACAAACATTTATTTGGAAATAAAAAGAAAGAAGACAAAAAACAGATGAAAATCTATTCATTTATCACTAGTTTCTTGGGAGAATTTATCTAACATTATTTCCCCTCTTTAGTATGCGTGTCATAATCCATTTATTTTCTTTTCACTGCTTGTCGAGGCTTCCTTCTGGAACAGCGTTCTTCCCATGATTATGTTTCTGAATCCTCTGAGATCTCTGACTAAATTGTGTAGAACATGTGCTGCTGTGAGATTTCATTGAAACGTATAAAGAATGAGGAATTCAGTTTTCTTAAATTCCCTTTGGTCCATAAAGTATTTGGTGAGTGGCTGATATCTTCATTTAAACTTTTTTTCTGAGCCCCAAACTATTACTTAAGTTTTGTTTTTTCTCTTTGATACCTCTAGTTACAATTTTTTATTATAGTTACTATATAAATATATAATATTTATAACTTTGATAACTTTGTGACTTTCTTTCTGCTTGATTATTCAAAATATTCCAGGGTGAGTATGAAGTTTTAGATCCAACAAGCAATAACTGGTGAGAATTTTAGGTGCCTGCTTCAATTATTTGAAATAACTTTAGAATCATCACTAGCATATTCCATCATCCCTATATACTTCCTCTACATCAAAAGGACAAGCAAACTGGTAAAAGGAAAAGAAGGGCAGAAGTTGGAATAGCCAGGTTTAGTGTTTTAATCTGCAGCTAACTGTGGCAGGACGAAAATCACACCCTCCACTTAGTCAGTTCTGTGCTCCTAACTGCCCAAATGCTTATAAGAATGATGGCTTGTCTTGTGAGAATTGTTGTCAGAAAAATAGCTTGATTAACAAACAAGGGATTTGTGTGATATGAACATGAATATTATTAAGATATTAGGCTGAGGAATTTATACACTATAATTTATGAACTACTCCTGTAGACTGTGAGAGATGCCTCATGTGGAGGCAAGAGCTAGGTCAAGAGGCACCAGGTAGAGATTGGGTGATTGTGCAAGGAGGGGTCAGGAAATACACCAGTAGAGCCACTGGTGAGCAGATATAAAATCATTTTTTGTTGAGGACATACAAGTAGTTCTTGACTTACTGCAAAGTTATGTTCTGATGATGGTTTCATAAGTTGGTTCCGACTTAAGTCAAATACCTGCATGTTTTGTTTGAATTGTCAGTAGACTAATAGGAATCCTCTTCTGGATTTGGTTTCTATCAAAACCATCAACAGCTTCTCCATCTCATGGATTGGCCCTTCCTATTCTTTGTTAAAATATCGATTTTATGCCAATTAGTTCTTACTGCTTCCAAAATCCTATTCTTATCCTTAATGATTGTCTAAATGGTTGAATGAGACAGTCCTTCCTCACATGGTATGTCACTGACTTTTTTCCATTATCATAGGTCCTAAGGACCTTCATCTTTATATCCACATCTTCCTCATCTTCTTTTTTGGATTAAAATTTCCAGTAGCATGACTTTTTTTTTCCCCCCCGCTAGACATACTGTTGGGAATATAAGCAGTACAGGCATTACAGTTAGAGAAACTTGAATAACTTGGCTTCAAATTAACAGTTTATGCTTCTTATGGTACAAAACACTGAATGAGATCATGTTATAGGGCTAGTCTACAATGAAGTCATGTCAATGTCATAACAATGAGTTGGAGTTATAATGGTGTTGAACATGTGCACAATTTAATTATCATATATCATTAGAGATGAACATGTCCAGCTTTCTATCTGTTATCACTCCCTACACTGACAGCGGCTTCATTGTAGACCAGGTCATCACCTGAAATATGGCACTGGTTTGATCAGTAAATCATAAAATCGAACATCTGTGAGTAAACATCTGAGAATGATAAAATTAGCAAAATATACTCTGCAACACTGTACGTAGTACATATTACCAATGATAACATATATATATATGTTTTATATATATATATATATATATATATATATATAAAAGGATGGATGTAAGTGTGGTTCATCATAACTTGAATACTCTATAAATCAGGGATTGCCTGTATTTGAAAGCAGAAAAATAGCAGAGTGCACACAATCCCTCAAACGTTCATTATGCCATGGCTTATGCTGGGCATAGGTGGATTGCAAGCACCATGGCTAATGCTGCATAGAAAGGAAGTCTGGACCTGCAGTACTATACATACTATAAAGGACCAGGGAGAACAGATTACATATATGCCATCTGTAAGTATCTTCAGAGGCTTCCTGTTTAGGGATGTGGCCTTATTTGAAGGAGGGACACTTTAGAACCCAGTGATTTATGTGTGGTAGTTGGAGCTGTGTGTCAGTTTGACTGGATCACAATTTTGTGTGGTTTAAGCAATTGTGATGTAGGTTGTCCCAATGATGGGATCAGATGTATATGTTTTGAGCAGCCAATCCATTGAAAGGGAGTTTTCCTAGGGGTGTGGCCTGCTTCCAGTGTATTTATGGATTTCCCGGGAAAAGAGATACTCTTCTGTGGATCAGGATTATACCTACAACTGTCCATGAGGGAACAATCCATTCGGCTTGGAGATCTTGGATTCGTCATATGTTGGAGTCAATAGCCAGTATCCTGCTTGCCAACCTTGAACTCCTCAGCCCCTGCAGCTGCGTGAGTGGGAAAAAGCCTCCAGCTTGACGTTTGATCCAAGAACTTGGGACTTGCCAGCTTCTGTAAGTGTGTGAGCCATTTTCCTAAGATAAATTTCCCTTTCTCTATATATGTAAGCTTTACTGGTTTTGTTTCTCTAGAGAACCCAGTCTAACACACTTATGTCATACTGTTTTCCCCTTGAGCTAACTCAGATTTGCAGATTCAGCTCTCTTGTTTTGCTCAAAATTTTAAGTCTAATTTTCATTAAAATATATACATCAGAACATATATACCCCTTCATCAATTTCTACATGCATGATTTAATAACATTGATTACATTCTTCATGTTGTATAACCATTCTCACCATCTTTACCCATCTTGTTTCACCACCAGTGACTTAGATTCATTTTCCCCTAAACTTTTCATCTATGCTTTAGAGTCACTGTTGACAATTGTATCTCATACAGATAATTCTTCAATAGAGTGCACTTCTTAATAGATTTGAAGTTCCTACAGTCTCAACTGATCATCCAGTAAGTCTGTATTCTGTAAGAATTTGAAATTCTGTTTCACATTCTTCCCCCTTTTGATCAGGATTAATCTATTGATTCCTTGATGAAAATGTTTAGTAATGGTAACAGGGCACCATTACTTCTGGTCTCACAGCTAAGGAGGCAGTAGTTCATGGAGACAATTAGACATGCAGTCCAATTTCTTCTCTAATTCCTGGGCTCCTCTTTCCTCTGATCCAGCTTTCTTCTAAGCTTCCAAGTCAAGAGAGTAAATGATCTTCCAGGTTTATACAGGTTTTCTCTCTGAGTGAAGTCTAGTGAAATAATAGGGCAGAATTTCTTAGGACATGAAAGAAAAGGAGACAGAATTAGTATGCAAAGGTAGTAATACAGGAACACTGAGCTAAGGATGTTGATGACACCATAAAGAATCCAGCAAAGCCCCCCCAAAGCAGAATAAGCCAGAGTGTACGTGCTTGTGTACTGTGTTTGTGTTTATGTATATGTGTGCCCAATAATAAAGGCACATCCCATGAAAATTTTAAAGTGTGTGATATTACTTTTATCAATTTACTTTCAGAAAGATAAATTCATAGCTGAGAAAACTACAAATTGTACTAAAAATAAAAAAAATGAGTACAGTGGAGAGAGAACTACCAAGTTTTGGAAAAATTATAAATTGAGTATGCAACCACATTCTGCTACTTTTCACCTCCAGAGAAAAATATTCAAAATCTTACCAGAAAGTTTACAGAGCCCAACGTAGATGAGGTGAACAAACAAACAAACGAAAAACCCCCAACAGTTCAGAGAAGTGTTGGGTCCTTTACTGAACCCAGAGAGACTTCTTTCCATTTATTTGATCTTTTCTGGAAAATTAAGTTTTGCATGATGCTCTGCAGAATGTGAAAGAAAGCAAATGCCTTTGTTTCATTTTTGACATGCCAGCAAATATTCTAAGAGCAACAGAATTAATTCTGCAGTAGAATAGTTGATATTGCCCTGGCCTGGAAAAAGACATTTACAGTTGGGGCACATGCCTCCTTTTCTTGCCTGCAGCTTTCTGGAGGGCAGTTGGGGATCATGGTGGAAACCTGGACTACACTTTAGTCTACCATGTCACAAGCCTTAGCCCTTGCTTTTTGTAACTTTTTATCTTCCAGAAACATACTTTCTAGAAGCAGAGATAAAAGCTCTAAAGGAAAAGAAAAGTAAAATAAAATATAAAGTGGGGGTGCACTGGGAAAGGAAATGAAAGGCGAAAAAGGGAGAGCTGCATTCTTTGGGTCTACCCAGGAAGGCTTTCTTGGTTTATGATTCTTCCTCTGTTGAACCACAAAGAGAGAGAAAAAAAATGTATTAAACTTCTGAATACTAGGGTATACTGTCTGTCAAAGGATTTGCCAGTTAAAGAACCTCTTAATTTCCCATTCTTAAACCTCACAAGTATATAAAAATAGGATGTTATATGGCTTTTGAAATGCTGGATATATACTCTCAACAGAAGAAAATTGAAACTGCTTTTTCTCTTTACTAAAGCGAGCAACACTTTGGGGCTTTGATGTTTTCCTTTTGGAATCAACTCCCAGGTGCGTACTTCAGTGTGTACACAAGTGTGTGGCTATGTGCATGTGTGAGCACACACGCACGCACACACCACATGCATATATAAACACATTAATGCAGAAGTGATTTGCTGGTGGGTTAATGCAGATATATCTTCTTTTTCAAAGCTAGTGATTATTTCCTTTCTTCCACGGTCAGATGGATAATTTGAACAGCTTGGAAGGACAAGGGCAAGAAAAGCTTTGATTTATTTGCTGCTGAACTGATTTAGACAAATGCAGGATGATGATACATCACTGAATTAGGGATGCAGGACAATAATGAGAACCTAAATTGGGTGACAAGTGCACACTAAAATCCATATTACCACTAAACAAGTGGGCATGTGTATATACCATGTACCTGATTTTATGTTACAGAGTGGTACTTGTCTTGTTTCAGAATAGTGTAATGAATGCTTTAAATCTGTAATCAGCAAGGCTCTTATGTTCTCACGAGATACTGGTGAGTGGCTGGAGATGAATTATCCAATAGATATGATACTAGAAATTCATACCCTACAAATGGAACTGTCATTAATGGGAAGAGTCAGAGAAATTTGGGTAAATATCAATCCAGTAGTAGCCAATTATTGAAATGAAGCTATCATTGCAGTATAGAAAGTATGCTAATGAAAAAATGTTCCATATACTTTCAAAGTGGAAATCAAAAGGAAATAGAAGAATAAAGGAACAAAAATAACTTTCTTCTTAACATTTGTCACATTGATTGGGTCAGCCAGTCAGATACTCTGTGCTCTGGGAGATTTATTTATTAAGAATATCACCAGGTGATTTGGGCCAGAGATGAGTCCCAGAGTAAATCAAAGGAGAATTTCTCCAACATACTAAGAAAACAGGGTTACAATGAATCTTAGAGGCAACTGTAAAGTGGTGAAATGATGCCATTAAAAGATACTACCAGGCCTGAGAAGGAGTTAGATAGAGGTCAAGAAGTTTGGTAAGTAGAAACACCAGCCCATCTGGGTTGTCACTTCATTGATGGCTCAGAAAGAGTATCATTTTTGTTGCATTTGTAGCAAGCCACCTTTCTATGCCTTCCCTTGCCCATCACCTCAATGTACAAATTTTGATTTAGAGGCCTTAAGATCAAATGTTTCCAAAATTTACTATTCCTGATTCTTTAGGTTAATTTGAGATATAAAAGTTTCAGTCCATTTACTAATATATTTTCTCATTCAAGTAATCCCTTAGTATTTATACTAGCATCTTTGATTTGTGTCCTTATTTACTTCTTGTGCTAAATGCCACCCTCAGACTGACCTCGCTGTGTGTACCCACTGAGGTACTATTAGTTATATAACTAAAATGAATTTCAAAAGAATAAAAAAAATACACCAGAGGCCATAAACTGAAAAGAACTCTACTCAAATGACCTTATACAATTACACTCAAAAGCAACATACCAGCAAGTCAGTAAATATTATTATTCCTTGAGGCATTTACAGCAATTACCTAATATTGTGTGAATATTATTTCAATACTTCATACAACACTTTTGATAGCCTTCATTCTTATAAAAGATTCCTTCCTAAATATTTTGGGGTCAGCTTTGATATTTACAAAACATAACTGCACCCAGCTTCTATGAATCTTGTTGTGCCTAAATAGGATGATTACTTTTGTCCCGGTTTCTGAGGATGACTGGATAAAGCTTTGTATTAGAGGCCTGTGTAGCTATGCCAATGGCATTTTTAATGATCTAAGATGTGACATTCAAACCTCTGATACAACTTTAGCTGCATCAAGGCTCACAGTTAGGACTGACTCAAAACAATATTTTGAAGTAAGTAATTTCTTCCCTGCCTTTTCTCCTCGTCTGTGTCAGATCACTCTATCACATCCCTTTGTTCCTAATGGGGTACTGTCTATGGTTGCTCCTCCCTTTTACTGTCCCAGTTGTCTCCAAACAAGAACTCCAATTGATTTTGGACATCCCTGTGAATCACTACCAGTACCAGTTGTCATTGAGTTGATTACAACTTGTGGTAAGTAACCTCATTTGTTTCAGAGTAGAACTAGGACTGTGGTCCATGGCATTTTTCAGTGGCCAGTTTTTTTCAGGCCTTTCTTCTGAAGTCCCCCTGTGTGGACTCCAATCACCAATCTTTTGGTTAATAGGTGAGCACTTAACCATTTGTGCCACTGGGGACTGTGAGTGCCAAATCTGATTAGCCAGTTTATGTAAGTCTTAGCCCTTTAACAAAGGATTATTCATCAACTTGGAGGCATTGCTGGTTCAGTGGTAGAATTCTCACCTTCCACGCAGGAGACCTGGGTTCAGTTCTCAGCCAACGCACTCATTGTGTAGCCACCAATCTGTTGTCAGTGGAGTCTTGTGTTCAGCTGAGATGCTGAACAGCATAGCTTCCATACTGTGACAGAATAAGAAAGAAGGCCTGCTGATCTACTTTTAAAAGTCCGTCATTGAAAACCTTGAGAAGCACAGTGCTCTGATATAAAACGCATCATGGTGATGGTGCAGAACTGCGCAGCTTTTCACTCTACTGTGTGTATGTGGCTCACCATAAGTCAGGGACCAATTGGACCTTAGCTAACAACAACATGTATCAGTTATCTTGGTTGCTTAGCCAGTACTTCCCATGCCTTAATCCAAGGCAGCAAATAATGGTAGAAATTACAAATAGAGTTGACCCATAGCCACTTGTACCTTACTGGGGAAATTCTCAGCCGTTATACTGGAAACTCAAGGTTTGTAAAAATAAAGTTTCAAAAAGACATTGGGACCTATTTTATTTTTTAGTTTAAATGGCCACAATACATACACTCATGGTTAAGGCTATGCTCCTCATGTATAGTGTTTTCTTCTTCACATTTCTGCACTGAGTAATAGAATTAAGGCCTCCAAATGGTAAACAATTGAAATGGTACAGGAGAGTGAAAAATGAAAAGTTAAATCTCCTAGTCACTTCTGTCCTATCTCTGGTCTCACTCCTCAGAGGCAATCATGGGGACAGTTGGTTTTCAGTGCTTCTAATACTCCCATTGTACACTGAAATATCCTTATACCTCTGTTCCTTTATTTATCAATTTTATCATATTATATATTTACTTTCTTATGAAAGAAGATGAATTTAATGTACTTACATTACCTTTTACATTACCTTTCCCATTGATTTCCTAATTATTATTGTTGTTGTTGTTGTTAAGTGCCTTCGAGTTGTTTCCGACTCATAGCGACCCCATGCACAGCAGAACGAAACACTGCCCGATCCCGTCCCAGCCCCACAATCCCTGCTATACTTGAGCCAATCATCGCAGCCACCGTGTCAATCCATCTCGTTGAAGGCCTCCCCCTCTTTCGTTGACCCTCCACCCTACCAAGCATGACATCCTTCTCCAGGGAATGGTCCCTTCTGACAACATGACCAAAATAGGTGAGACGAAGTCT
>NW_006923959.1:0-503 GCF_000298275.1 Orycteropus afer afer
AAGGGTTCATATTTGTTGTCTGTACCTCCCATAACCTTTCCTTGACTTTTAACAATAATGAACTAATACTATATTTGTCTTTCTGTGATTGACTTATTTCACTCAGCATAATAATGTCCTCCAAGTTCATCCATGTTATATGGTGTTTTGTAGATTCTACATTATCCTTTAGTGTTGCATAATATTACATTGTATGTATGTACTATAGTTTGGTTATGTATTCATCTCTTGATGGGCACATAGGTTGTTTCCATCTTCTTGCTATTGTAAATAATGCTGTAGTGAACATGGGTGTGCATATATCTGTTCTTGTCCTGGCGCTCACTTCTTTAGAATATATACCTAGTAATGGATTGCTGGGTCAAATGGTACTTCTAATTCCAACTTTTTAAGGAATCACCATACTGCTTTCCACAGTGGTTGTACCATTTTACAGTCCCTCTAGCAGTGTATGCGAGTCCCAATCTCTCCACATCCTCACCAGTGTTTGTGATTTTCTGTCT
>NW_006923959.1:2584-6162 GCF_000298275.1 Orycteropus afer afer
TTGTTGTTGTTGATCTTGTATCCTGCCACTATGCTAAATCTCTCAGTTTCAGTAGTTTTTTGCTGAGTCTTTTGGGTTTTCTATGTATAGGATCATATCATCAGCAAATAGGGATAGTATGACTTCTTCCTTACCAATTTGGATGCCTTTGATTTCCCTCTCTTGCCCTATTGCCCTGACTAGGACTGCCAATACAATGTTGAATAGAAGTAGTGATAGAGGGCATCCTTTTCTGGTCCCTGTTTGCAAGGGGAATGGTTTCAGTCTCTCTCCATTGAGAATAATATTGGCTGTTGGTTTTGCATAAAGGCCCTTTATTATGTTGAGGAATGACCTTTCTATTCCTATTTTGCTGAGAGTTTTGATCAGGAGTGGGTGTTCGATTTTATCAAATGCCTTTTCTGCATCGACTGATATGATCATGTGGTTTTTTTTCCTTTGTTTTATTTATGTGATGGATGATGTTGATTGTTTTTCTAATGTTGAACCATCCTTGCATACCTGGTATGAACTCCACTTGGTCATAATGTATTATTTTTTTGATATATTGTTGGAATCTATTGGCTAGGATTTTTTTTTTTTTTTTTTTAAGATTTTTGCATGTATATTCATGAGGGATATTGGTCTGTAGTTTTCCTTTTGAGTGATGTCTTTGCCTGGTTTTGGTATCAAGGTTATACTTACTTCATAAAATGAATTTGGGAAGATTCCATCCTTTACTATGTTCTGGAATAGTTTGAGTAGGATTAGTGTCAGTTCTTTAAATGTTCAGTGGAATTATCCAGTAAAACCGTCTGAGCTAGGGCTTTTTTGATGGTAATTTTTTTTATGACCTGTTCAGTTTCTTCTTTTATTATGGGTCCATTAAATTTTCCACCTCAGCCTCTGTTAGTTTGGGTAAGTAGTATGTTTCTAGAAATTTGTCCATTTCTTCTAGGTTTTCAAATTTGTTGGAGTATAGTTCTTCATAATATCCTGATATTATCCTTTTAATTTCTGTTGGTTCTGTTGTGGTGTCACCCAATTCATTTCTTATTTATGTTATTTGTAGTTGCTCCCTCTTTTCTTTGTTAAATCTACAAGTGGTTTATCAATTTTATTAATCTTTTCAAGAAGCAACTTCTAGTCTTGTTGATTTTTTTCTCTTGTCTTTCTGTTTTCTTTTTCATTTATTTCTGCTCAAATCTTTATTATTTCTTTTCTTCTGGTTACTGTAGGCCTTTTTGGCTCATGAGCCCTTAACTTTGCCTCTGTCTCCACTGGGCTGCTTTACTCAAGTAGATGCTTGATACAATAAACATCCTGATGGCATTGTCCAGTGGGACCTATGAACTTAGATCCAGACTAGGCCAGAGTCTGTATCCAAAATTCAGATAGATAGGAGCTGGCATGGCAGTGACAGTTCCTAGTGGTGTCTATCCATAGTCAGATGGTTAATCTTTGCAGATTAGAAGCACAACCCCAGCAAGTGATCAAAGAACAGGAATGATAGGAATCAGCTTTCCTGGGACTAGTCAAGTGGTTAGGGCCTCAGCCAAGAAAGCTCCTGTAGCCTAAGGATGGACTTCTATAAAAATCTGAATATTTTTATCTTCATACTTACACTTAATTGTTTTATTAGATTCATTTTGCTTTTCTTTCTTAATCTGTGCTGCATTTCCTTTAAATTAATGTACTTTTATAGGAGTATCCTTTGATGCCTTTTTTTTGCCCTTTTCCATAGCCTCAGAATAGGCAAAGAGCAAATGAAATTCAATTGCAAACAAGATTAAAGTACAAATGAATGAATAAGAGAGATTCATGAAATTAAATCCCCTAAACATAAACTCTCTGTCATGCTTTCCCACAGCCTCCTATATAGTAGTTGTTGTTAGGTGCTGTCAAGTCGGTTCCAATTTACAGTGACCCTGCGTATAACAGAATAAAACATTGCTCAAACTATTGTTGTTGTTGTTATTATTAGGTGTCATCAAGTTGGCTCCAACTCATAGTGACCCTACATACAACAGAATGAAATGCTGTCTGGTCCTGCATCCTCCTCAGAATCCTTGTTATGCTTGAGCCCATTGTTGTAGCTGCTGTGTCAATCCATCTCTTTGAGGGTCTTCCCCTTTTTCACTGCCTGTCCACTTTACCAAGCATGATATTCTTCTCCAGGGACATGTCCTTTCTGACAACATAAACAAAGTATGTGACTTGAAGTCTGGCCATTCTTGCTTCTCAGCATTCCAGCTGCACTTCTTCCAGGACAGATTTGTTCGTTCTTCTGGCAGTCCTTGGTATTTTTAGTATTCTTCACCAACACAATTCAAATGCATCAATTCTCCTTCAATCTTTCTTATTCTTTGTCAAGCTTTCACATGCATATGAGATTATTGAAAATACCATGGTTTGGGTTTGATGCACCTTAGTCTTCAAAGTGACATCTTTGGTCTCAAATACCTTAAAGAGGTCTTTTGCAGTATATTTGTCCAGTGCAATACAATGTCTGATTTCTTGACTGCTACCTCCATTGGTGTTGATCATGGATTCAGGTAAAATGAAAACGTTGACCACTTAGTCTTTTCTTAGTTTGTCATAATGTTGCTTATTGGTCCACTTGTGAGGATTTTCGTTTTATGTTGAAGTGTAATTCATACTGAAGACTGTAGTCTTTGATCTTCACTAGTAAGTGCTTCAAGTCATCTTCTCTTTCAGCAAGCAAGGTTGTATCATCTGCATATCACAGGTTGTTAACAACTCTACCTTGATCCTAATTCCACGTCTTCTTCATATAACCCAACTTCTTGGATTATTTGCTCAGCATATAGATTGAATGAGTGTGGTGAAAGGATCCAACCCTGATGCACACCCTTCTTGATTTTAAACCATTCAGTATACCCATGTTTTGTTTAAACTGCTGCCTCTTGGTCTATGAACAGGTTCCTCATGAGCACAATTAAGTGTTCTGGAATTCCCCCATTCTTTACAACATTAGTCAAAATTCATTATGATCCACACATACCTAGTTAGGATGAACTAAAAGTGTTTATAGAAGGTACATCACTCTCTGGTGGTTCTTACAAGCTGTTGCCTCTTTAGAGAGAGTACATTTATGCAAGTATGTAACCCTTGCTGAAAAGAAGCTAGATAGTCTTCAGGATTAGTACAGTTTTCTGGATGGCAGATTCAATATAACCTGAAAGATTTCTGGACTTCCAGGGTGTCAATAAAAGAACAGATTTATTGGGTCTTCATGTGAGTTCAAGAAGATATTTCAGCAGTAGGAAATGACAGCCAGGACCACCTGAGACATTTGTGGTCTTTTATTAAGAGCACAATTTTGAGTCTCCAGGACTAGAATGGCAAGAGGGCTTGGAGAGTCCTTTCTCTGGAAATAGAGTACAAATAACTGTGATCCTATAGTGATAATAAAGTTCTGGAGATACTCTTTAAAGAAAAATGCCAAAAATTTTCAGAAATGTTCAGTAGGGCCCTATATTTGGAATAAGTGTATGTCATCTTAAGATGACTCTTTTTAAGGAGGCTATTCTCACTGCACTGTATAAGCTTGGGTAACTTTTTTTTTTTTTTTTTAG
>NW_006923959.1:6797-15781 GCF_000298275.1 Orycteropus afer afer
GGTCCCAGTCGCTACTCGCCAAAGTAGTAGGTGGAACAATGTTTTGTATAGTATGTTATGCCAATTGAGCTTGATGTCCCCTGCGACTATGGTCAAGCTTGGGTAACTTTTAAAGGCTTGCTGTTCTAATCATGATTCATGAACACAGGCATCTGCATCACCTGAGAGGCTGTTAGAAATGCAGAATCTTGGGGCCCTACCCTAGATCTACTCAATAAGAATCTACATTTTTTAACAAGATCATAATTTGATTCAAATGCACATTAGAGTTTGAGAAGCACAGCTTTAAAAGATTGGCCTTTATACTGTACAGTCTCACACAATTTATTGCAGTCTCTCTCTTAATTGATTCACAATTGACTGCTATGCACCAGTAATGGTTAAAGCAGCAGCAATAATACTTGCAAACATTTAGTGATTACTATCAACCTGACTAGGGCAATGGTGATTCAGTGGTAGAATTTTTGCCATCCATGTGGGAGACCTGGGTTCAATTCCTACCCGATGCACTTTATGTGCACCCACTACCTGTCTGTCATTAGAGGCTTGTGTGTTACTGTGATGCTAAACAGGTTTCATCGGAGCTTCCTGAATCAGATGGATTCGGAAGAAAGGCCTGGTGAACTGCTTCCAAAACTCTGTGAATCACAACGGTTCAGCCCATTATGCAAACCTGTGAATCACAACAGTTCAGCCCATTGTGCATGGGGTCGCTATGAGTTCTTATAATACTACTGTTGTTGTTGTTGTTGTTGTCTGCTCTCAAGTTGGCCTTCAAGTCTTTGCAACCTCATGCACAAAAGGTGCTCAGTCCTGTGCCATCCCTATGATTAAATGCAGATCAGATACTTTGCCAAAGTCAGGTATATTTTTTTTAAAATGGTGCGTCTTTATATTTATTTGTATGTCATGAGCATTTCCATCTTTTGTCCCCTGAGAAGCACCTTGGAATAAAGGCCTGGTGATAAACTTCAAAAAACCAGCCATGGAAAACCTTATGGAGCACAGTTCTACTCTGACACGTCGGGTCACCATAAATCAGAATTGACATGACAGCAACTTGTTACTGGATTTTACTATGAATCTTCCCCGTCCCCCTCAATTTTAAATAATTATGTATTATTTATATAAAATTATCAAAAGTAGAAAGGAAGGATGAGCAATTACTTTCTGAAGAATGAAAAAGTCAAAAAGATTAACAGGAAAAATTCATCAAAGCTATTAGGGGAACATTGTTTAGAGGATATTCTAAAACCTTCAGGATTGAGTAGGAGCCATGCTTTGTGTTTTATCCAGAGCCTAGTGCTTGTACCAGTAGCTGTGGACTTTCTGCTCTTGTGTGTCTTAATTTATTCTTCTCACTTGTGTTGTGTTCTCCAGGTAACTCGGGACCAGATGAAGTTGTTCATACAGCAGGAATTTAAGAAAGTTCAGAAAGTGATTGCTGATGAGGAACAGAAGGCCCTTCATCTAGTGGACATCCAAGAAGCAATGGCCACAGCTCATGTGACTGAGATATTGGCAGATATCCAGTCCCACATGGATAGGTTGATGACTCAGATGGCCCAAGCCAAGGAACAACTTGATACCTCTAATGAATCAGCTGAGCCAAAGCCAGAGGTAAAGGAGAATGCCCACAGTTATTAGTAGCAGGAGAAATAGGAAGAAACTGACTGCCATGTTAGCTCTAGAAATGCACCTTGTGGTCCCTGAAAATGAATTGAAAGCTT
The DNA here is from genome assembly GCF_000298275.1 of Orycteropus afer afer. Taxonomy (NCBI): domain Eukaryota; kingdom Metazoa; phylum Chordata; class Mammalia; order Tubulidentata; family Orycteropodidae; genus Orycteropus; species Orycteropus afer. Next base: position 8,528 of record NW_006923959.1, read on the forward strand.
AATTGACTATAAGTGTTTACACTGGTGTGTAAACTAGTACAGAAGTATTGGTCACCAGGTCCTGTACCCAGTAGTTGGGCTTGCCAAGGTATGTATCTACCCTTATCTGAGGGAGTATAGTCTATGGGACAGATACTAATCACTAAGAAGGGAAGCCAGTAATCAGAGCCAGAGAGAAGGCAATTAACAGATGTGAGGAGGGGAATGATTCTATAAATAAAGTCATCATATGAATGAGAACTGGGCTGAATGAGAACAGGTGAGGAAGTAGAGCATAAGGCAGGCCAGAATGGAAGGTTTTGGTGATTCTGTGAGTAGTGAAAGGGTGCCTTAAACTGGTTTTTATTTGGAGCCAACTGTATAAATTTGATATAAATAGATTAAGAGAGACATGGAGGATAGGGCATTATGAAGACCAGAAAAAGACAGTGTGAACAAAAGACACAGGTAAATGTTGACTGGCTGTACAAAGTCTTGGGCATTTCAACAAGCAACATACTTAAGCATTTAGAATTTATTTCTAAAAAATAATTTTTTGTTGTTGTTATGTGCCGTCGAGTCGAACCTGACTCATAGCGACCCCTCCTTGGGTTTCCGAGGCAGTATCACTACGGAAGTAGATTGCCCCATCTTCCTTCCGAGGAGTGGCTGGTGGGTTTGAACCGCCAGCCTTAGGCAGTCATTTTAAAAAGATCAAAATTAATATATTTTAGCCACTGAGGAGATGTCCATCAGCATTCTGTTGAAAATTCAGGTTAACTTGTGCTAGATAAAACAATTATGTATGTCTAAATGGAGAGTGTATCCAAGATCATATACAGGGTTGGCAGACAATGGGCCTCTTGAAGAGTATGAAGGGATGGACACTGGGAGGAGGTAACTATGGGGAGGAAGTGGGAGGGGAGCTGCTGCATTGTAAAATTTGGTCAATGACATGAGACAAAGTATATGTGAACTGCTGTATGAAAAGTGAATTTACTCTGTAAATCTTCACCCAAATCCTAAAAAAAAAAAAAAAAACTTGTGCTAGATAGATTTAGGCTAGACTGTTCTATAACAAAACTTAAAAGAGTCCTATCTGTGGACTTTTAGGCCTGCTGCTTCCTCAGTGCACTAAGCCTTAATTGGCAGTTTTACCTTGGCCCCAGAGAGCCAGGCCATAGAAGAAAGTGATTAGTAGAAGAGCCCACCAGGAGGCAGGTACTGTCCAAGCCATCCTAAGAGGATATGTAACAGACTTTCCTGCTGCATCCAACCGTGGTTTTTGACTATGAAATATCAGCGTGTGAAAAGAATAGTTTTGTCCTTTTCATTCATCCTTCTTAGAATTAAGAATGTGTAAGCTTAGATGAGCTTCTAGATGGAAAACAAAACACTTTCTGTGTATCATTTCATCCATACATCAGCACTCCAACAGTCTCTCTGCTTTACAGGTGGGATATTGAGATGCAGAGAAATGCAGACTCTGACAGGCATCCCAAGTTGTATCTTAGGAAGAATTAGGAGGATCAGTGTCCTAGACTACTTTTCATTCCAAAATGAAGCATTCACTTTGTGTTATTAAAAAAAAAAAAAAACCTTTGTGTCTTAAATAAACAGAAAGTTCAACTCGAGTCAACTCAAGGCATCAATGACATAACTTTGTCCCCAACCAAAAAACCAAACTCCCTGCCACTGAGTCGATTTTGATTCATAGCGACCCTTCCTTGGGTTTCTGAGGCAATATCTCTATGGAAGAGGTTGCCCAGTCTTCCTTCCAAGGAGTGGCTGGTGAGTTTGAACCACCAGTCTTCTGGGTAGCAGTCAAATGCCTTAGGCACTATGCCATCAGAGCTTCCAGTGCACCCCCACATTTATACTGTGTTGATTAGGTTGTTCTTTCAAAAATATTTAATTTGAGCTATATCCCCTTCTTTTTTATTTTCATTTCAAATAATATATTTAGTCCCTCCCCAACATTAACTAGGAGCTCTGGTGTTCTGTAAGCACCTGAACTGCACTATGCTTGTTAACTCTGAGGGAATTACTCTTGGGGATGCAAGAGCTGACAGGCCTGAGGACTAAGCTGTGAACAAAATAAGATATTTTAAAAAGAAGTAGATTCAGCTGGCTAGAGCACTTACAAAGAACTGTTATCCTCTAATAGTCTCTTGTTCCAGCTAATCTGGTAATTTATTGGTTAGAGCAGATTTCTAGTACATCTCTTACACTCAACACAGGAATTCAATAAAGATGGGAAATTTTATGGTTCTTAATTCCATTCTTCTAGCAGTCTTTCTTTTCAGTCCTCTTTTCTTCCCTTTAGATATTGTGGTATTTAAAAAAAAAATCATTTGTGTTTTGAACTTGGTCAAAAGATCTCCCTCCAATATTTTATTATAAAAATTTTCAAACATATAGCAAAATTGAAAGTATTTTACAGATTGTATCTATATATGCACTACCTAGATTCCACCATTAACATTTTACTATATTTGTTTCATTACATACCTAGCAATCTTTCCACCCTTCCATTCACCAACCATCTTATTTTTCAGTGCATTTAAAACAAATTGCATCTTGTGGTTCTGAACAAGATGTAGCAAACATTCCATTTTACTCCTCCTGCTAATTATAGTAAAAATCCCTGGACAAAACACATAAAGTCACCTACCAGAAGATTCTGAAAAGTGTAGAAAAGATGGCAAACTGGCTTGGGACCTTGGGCTTTGAGGAACGAAACAACAGTGAGTTCACTGGGGATTTTTTCTTACTTTCTCTATGCTCTGGTCTATGTGCTAGAGAAGCCTGTAAACCAGGAACACCAAAGGACCAGCTACAGAAAAAAAAGCCCCAAGAAAAGACTGCTTGCTCTCTCTAGACAAGGTCTGAGAAAAGGGCAGCCCAGCAGGAGAGAAACCTTGACCACACCTGCATTTTCGGGGGGAGCAGGGGGCTGCACTTAAAGAGCTTCATTCCCTCATCCACTCCACTGGGCACTGCAGCAGTGGAGCCAGGGAGGTGCAGACCTGTTTTGCACCCTCTCCTGCAGTAATGCAGTGTCATTCTTCCCCCACAGAGCCTGTATCTGAGCCTCTGCCTTTCACCCTTCCCACCTCACTGCAGTAATGAGTAATGCCCCTCTCTCATGGAGCCTTGTTGGCAGAACCCTGACTTCCATCTCTGCCCTGAAGCAACAATAAGGAAATAGTACCTTTCCCCTGAGCTTCACAGACAGTTTACTGTTAACTCTTCCCTCCCACCCCTGTATTAACTAGGTAATACCCTCCTCCCTTGCTCACTCATCTGTGGGTGGAATCTTGTCTTCCGCCCCTGCCCTATAGTAATTAGTCAGTGTTCCTCCTCCTCCCCAGGTAGCATTGTGGAGACTGCGTTCTATCATCTGAGTAACAGAGTGGGGCAGACCAGAATAGCACTGCAGAGGCTTTATAAACTGCATTGGTACTTGAACTGCAGCCTGCAAAAGTGATCCAAGATGAGCATTCTGAACCTAAACAGGCTGACTACCTGCTACAATGGATGATTGAAGCAGAAACCAGATTTTTATGACGTTATGTCCAGGATGTGGTCTAAAATTACTCTTTAAAAATTGAGTAAATAAATAAAGTTTATTTCTTTCTTAATCAATATAGAATGTTTCAATATTGTAGACACAGCAGAAAGTAAAAAGAACACACACACAACTGATAGGTATCATTGTGTATTGTTTCATTTTTTATTCACATCATATTTTAAATTTCCCTCATATTATGAGAAGCTCTTCATAGACCAAAAGTTTGAATCCCAAATCAAAGATTCAGATTGAACTTTTTACCTTAAGATATTTCCAACTTCTGTCATTTATAATATTGTAGTAAATGTTTGTATATAAATCATTGTTGTGGCTATTTTTAGCCTCATGTTCCTAAGAGTAATTACTGGGTCACAGGTAGAGACATCTTTTGGGCTCTTGTACATATTTGTAAACTCTTTGTAGAACTATTATAGCAGTGTACATTCTCATCATTTGAAAATGATTATCTCACTTTATTTTTGCCTGAATTGAAATGTATCACTTAAAAAAAAAAAAAAGGACTCTTTGCCCATGTCAAGTATTAAAAAATGGTGTGTCTTCATTTATTTTTGCCCATTATGAACATTTCCATCCTTTGTCCATTTTTTGAGCAGAATACTAAGTTGCAGTGAGATAATAGTGGAAAAAGTCAGTTGGAAACAAACAGTTGGAATGGGGAAATAATTAAAAATGATTAATGCATTCTTTAAACACTTATTAACTTGAAACATCTGTACAGTCTTTGGTTCAGAGTCAAGGCCTTTTCTTTGAGGGTATGGGTTTGCTGTTTGGAGTTCTAAGTTGTGTTTCTCCCATATTGCATTGTTTTTGATGTCCAATTTCAGTCTCTTTAAAGAGGGGTGGAGTGGGGGAAACATTTGAAGCAAATAGAATGCAGAATCCTAGATTTTTCAAATTTATTATTCCAATATTTTGCACATGTCCTACCTGCATCAAAATTGACAGAAGTTTTTCAGCAACCCATTTTTATGAATGATTTCAAAGCATCCAACTGCATTTTCATAGAAGCAGCAACTCATGGAAGAAATTTTCTCTCACTCCCTTGCTGCCTCACTTGTACTCATTTTTTCATTATTTAATTAAAACATGTCATTCTAATTACAAGTTCAGCTAGCATAAATAAGCTTGAGAGCAAACATATTTGGTTCTTGGTAAACATTCTGGTGGAAGTAGAAATGGGAGATGCACTGGAGTACAGCTACCAGTTGAGAGCATTCCAGGTGTGGTGAGCATTAGTGTGGTTTACAGAAGGATCTGGGAGCATTGCTTAATCTCACAAGTCATTTAAATGGAAGCTGGTGTTTAACAGACTTTCAATTCTGAGATCAAGAATTCATTTGCAATGGGGTGAGAAATTAATCTTCTTAAATGCTACTTATAGCTGGCCCTCTTTTTCTTTCTTGAATAATTATTTACTACATCCCTCTGGAGCTCTGGTGGCATAGTACCTAAGGCATTTGACTGCTATCTAGAAGGTTGGTGGTTCAAACCCACCAGCCACTACACGGAAGGAACACTGAACAGCATACTTCTCTAAAGATTTACTGCCTCGGAAACCCAGAGAGGCTCACTATAAGTCAGAATCAACTCAGTGGCATTGAATTTGGTTTTGGTTTATATCCTTTCTACTGTGGTAGGTGCAATGACTACAGAGATGAACAAAACACAAATTCTTTTCTCAAGGAGTTGAAATCTAAAGAGGGAAACATTGTACAGTGCTGTTGTGTCAATTTTCTTCTCAAAGTATTGACCTAGAAGTGTGCCCCATACACATGTGGAGGACAGAGGGAGATTACCATGCTTAGGCTGTCAGTGAGGAATAGATTCCAAGTGAGGCTTACTCTTAAAGAATGGATAGAAGTTAGTCAGGCTTTTAGAATGTTGTTGTTGTTGTTATGTGCCGTTGAGTCGGACTCAACTCATAGCGACCCCTCCTTGGGTTTCTGAAGCAGTATCACTACGGAAGTAGATTGCCCCATCGTCCTTCTGAGGAGTGGCTGGTGGGTTTGAACCACCAGCCTTCTGGTTAGCAGTCAAGTGCCTTAGGCACTATGCTACCAGAGCTCCTGGCTTTTAGAATAGGGATGTACATTTGAGTAGCGGGAGTAGCGTGCACACATTTTTTATTACCAAAATTAGCAATCCTCTGAACATCCGCTGACCTATTGAAAATGCCCTTAGAATCACGTGTGTGTATTTGTGCATTCATTCATCCTTATTCATTCTTTCAACAGTTAAACTCACACTTGGCCCTCCCCATGCTTGTGGTAGTGATTATTGTCTCTGAAAAGAACCACGTATCTAAGCAGCAGAAATGGCTGAACATAAAGCAAAAACCTCATGTTCCTACTTCTTTGTCCTTCTCCACTCTCCCCTAGAGATGTTATTAATTAATAATTCAGGGAAAGTACAATAATAGCACCATTTGTTGAACGTCTGTAATGTACTGGATACTTGCTTAGTGCTTTACACATATTTTGTCATTTATTTTATCCATGTAGTGACCCTATGAGGTTAAGAATTACGATTTGCATTTGCAGATGAGGAAACTGAACCCCAGAAAAGTTCAGCAAATTGTCAAAAGCCTTGCTATTGCAATTGATGAATGGGAATTTGAAGCCATGTTTCTCTAACTCAGAAAGTCTGTCTCTTAACCATTGCCCCAAAAGATGTGATTTTGAGGACTTGGTCTAATTCATGGAAGAAAGTTTAGATACTTTTATTCCATAAGATTCTGCTAGACAATTATGTTTAAACATCCAAAGATAATTGAAAAATTATATTGAGGCTTAATTGTGTCATTGATAGTTATGTAACTCATATTAAATTTAAATGATAGGACTTTTTTTCTTACTAGATTATAGTTCCCATAAGACATACTAATCAATCAAAATGCAAAGAAAGCTTCCACAATTTCTCTACCCTCTCTCCACCACTCACCCTACATCACTTTCATTAGAGTACAGATGATTAGCTCCCTCTCCACTGTTACAAATCCCTAACAGTCTGCTAGCATAGTGGCTAAGTCACTTGCCTGCTAACCAGACGGCTGGCGGTTCAAACCCACCAGCCACTCCTCGGAAGGAAGGTTGGGCAATCCTACTTCCGTAGTGATACTGCCTCGAAAACCCAAGGAGGGGTCGCTATGAGTCGGGGCCGACTCGACGGCACATAACAACAACAACAACAACAACAGTCTGCTAAAAATGCCCTTATTCAACCTCCAGCATATAATCTGATTTAAATCACCTTTCTGACTGCAGCTGTCCTTTACAGGCTTATAACCTGGCAATTCTACCCATTTGTACTCCCATCTCCTGACCCTAACTACAGACCCCACACACACACATCCCCTGCCCAAGCCATATACATACACAGCCCCTTTCTCTAGTTTTACAGAACTCAAAATTTCTTGACCAGTGGTTTTGTGTGTGTGTGTGTGTGTGTGTGTTTAATTCTGTGTCTTCATTCTTGCTTTTTCCACTTTTCTCTGTTGTAGGACTAGGAAAATACTACTTATCCCTCAAGTGCCAATATAAATGTCATCCACTCTGAAGCCTCTGTCATCCTCTCCAGCCAACATTCATCCTTCCCTCTGACTCTCAAAGTTTTTTGTTCTTGTTTTGGGTAGAGCCCTTAATGTATTTCATCATAGCTCTTTTTCTGTCTGCCTATTTCCC
>NW_006923959.1:16431-17322 GCF_000298275.1 Orycteropus afer afer
GTTGTGAGATGGATTGGCATAATAGCTGGAGTGATGGACTTGGACAGGCTGGCAATTGTGAGGATAACAGGACTGAGCAGTATTTCGTTTTGTTGTACATGGGCTCACCATGAGTCAGAGTTGACTTGACAGTGGCTATTAATAAATCATACTGACTAGCTACTGATACTGATGAATAACCTTTAATAAGTTCATCTCATGTCTCAGTCATTGTACTTGATATTTATACACATTATTTCATTTAATCTTCATAGTCATACTATGATGCAGGAACAATTATTATCCCATTTTATAAATTAGGAATTAAGTTAAGAGAGGCAAAATAACTTGGTCAGGATAACACAGCATACAAATGATGGAGCCAAGACTTGAAGCTCATTTTCCTTTATACCAGTAGAAATTGAAAATAAATTGATTGATTCTCTGAGGAGCTATCAACAGCTAGGAGATATATTCATTATGGAGACCAACCCTAAATGGCTGAAGAGAAGCATGTAAAAGATGCTCTGTCAACAAAAGGATGAGTGAGGTCCCCTGGAAAAGGCCTGAAATTTATTTGAAAAATCTCTTTTGGTCACAGAAGAAGGCCCAGGGGAATCTGCTGTGATCACAGAGAATACGCTACCTGGGAAAATGACCCTCACACATTGTTTTCACAAAAAGTGAGTGAGGAGAAGAGAAAAGTCGTTGTTTGGCTGAAGAATGATGTGGATCATTAGATGCCAGTTACCCTTCTACAGAGAAGAAGACCAAATAAGCTCCAGATTAATTCATTAGCTTGCCCAAGGGTGGATAGCTAATAAATTACCGAACTTGACCTAGAATCCCGATTTCCTAAGTCCCGGTTTCATGTCCTTTCCATGTTCATGTTTGAAGGAAAAATGCTAGACC
>NW_006923960.1:0-3469 GCF_000298275.1 Orycteropus afer afer
TGTTTGTATGTCTACTTGGCTGGGCCTGGTTGAGTGGCTGGGCAGCTGGTGGTAGTTATTCCCCATGATGAGACTGGCAATCATCTCCATGGTGGGATCTACCATAAACAGCTGAGTAGCTGCCTTTGGGATGTGGTCTGCTTCCTATATATAAGGAGAAGCCTTGGGGATAGTCTCTCGCTTATGGCACACTTGGACCCTGCATGTAGCTGTGTTAATGTTCAGCAGCCTGCCATGCTATGCTGAACATGGGATTTATTGTTGTTGTTATGTGCCATTGAGTTGGCCCCGACTCATAGTGACCCCTCCTTGGGTTTCCCATGAGGTATCACTATGGAAGTAAATTGCCCAACCTTCCTTCCAAGGAGTGGCTTATAATCGACTTGAATTAATGTCCTGCCATGTGATTTGGTAATATCAGGACTGTGCCTTTTACTTGTCAACCTTGAGCTTGTCCGCCTCAGCAGCCAGCAGCTGTCTGAGTGAAGAAAAGCCTCTAGCTTCAGTGGGCCAGGAGCTGGAGGCAGAGCTGAAATCCGAGGCTTAGGGGCTTTCACCCAGCCCCTAGAGCCTGGCACTTTGAACTTGGACTTAAACCCTCCATGCCATGAGAGAATATACTCTTGTTTGTTAAGGCCATCCTATTTGTGGTATATTCTTGTCAGAGTGGCACTAAGTAACCAAAACAATGAGTTTCCTGAATATAAACTTTACTTGTACTTCAGAGATAGTTAAGTTTTCAAAATTGCTTTTGGTAGAAATGACCAATATATTTTGTGCTATTGTCATTCTGTGGTGCTTGTGAACCACATAATCTCTATCTTCTCTAAAACACATAACTTTTATGAAATTGAGGAACATTAAGAAATATTTGCTACCATGAATTTTTATCTATCTTGGTACATTCTTTATTTTAATTCAGTTTGATGATCTGACTTTATTTCTTTCTTTTGCACTAGATGGTACTACTTACTGTCAGCAATAAGATAATATTCATATGCCTACAAGTAAGACCAGTTAATACTAATATTATTCAAATTTATGCACCAACAACAAATGCCACAAATGAGGAAATTGAAGATTTTTACCAACTTGTGCAGTCCAAAATTGACCAAACATGCAATCAATATGTATCGATTATCACGGGTGATTGGAATGCAAATGTTGAGACAAAGAAGAATTACTGGTAGTTGGCAAATATGGCCTGTGTGATAGAAATAATACTGGATATCTCATAATAGAATTTTTCAAGACCATCAACTTATCCATTACAAATATCCTTTTTTAACAATGCAAACCATGGCTACACATGTGGACTTCACCAGATAGTGTACACAGGAATTAGATTGACTATATATGTGGCAAGAGGCAATGGAAAAGCTCCATACCTTCAACCAAAACAAGGCCAGGGGCTGATTGTGGAACAGACCATCAACTGCTTGTAGGTAAGTTCAAGTTGAAGACAATTAAAACAAGTCCATAAGAGCCAAAATATGACCTTGATTATATCTCTACTGAATTTGGAGACCATCTAAAGAATAGATTTGATTCATTGAACACCAATGACTAAAAACCAGAGGAATTGTGGGATGACATCAAGAACATCATCCATGAAGAAAGCAAAAAGTAATTAAAAAGACAGAAAAAGAAGAAAAGACTGACATGGATATCAGAATAGACTCTGAAACTTGCCCTTGAATGGAGAGTAGCTAAAGCAACTAGAAGAAATGACCAGATAAAAGGCCTGAATGGAAGATATCAAAGAACAGCTTGAGAAGACAAAGCCAATTATTATAATGAAATGTGCAAAGACCTGAAGTTAGAATGTCGAAAGCAAAGAACATGCTCAGCATTTCTTAATTTGAAAGAACTGAAGAAAAAAAATTTAATCCTCGAGTTTCAATATTGAAAGATTCTATGGGCTAAATATTGAATGATGCAGGAAGCATCAAAAGAAGATGGAAGGAATACACAGAGTCACTGTATCAAAAACAAATGGTTAATGTTCATTCATTTCAGGAAGTGTCATATGATCAAGAACCAATGATCCTGAAGGAAGAAGTCAAGGCTGCACTAAAGGATTTGGTGAAAAACAAAGCTCAGGAAGAAAGAGATTTGGAAGACAGGTACCTGGCCAACTGACTGGAAGAGATCCATATTTGTACCCATTCCAAAGTAAGGTGATCCCACAGAATGTGGAAATTACCGAACAATATAATTAATACAGCACACAAGTAAAATCTTACTGAAGATAATTCACAACTGGTTTCAGCAGTATATTGACAGAGAACTTCCAGATATGAAAGCTGGATTCAGAAGAGGAAGTGCAACAAAATATACCATTGCTGATATCAGATGGGTCTTGGCTGAAAGAAAAGAATACCAGAAAGATGGTTGTTGTTGTTATGTGCCATCGAGTCAGCCCCAACTCATAGCAACCCCTCCTTGAGTTTCTGAGGTGGTGTCACTAGAGAAGTAGGATTGCTCAACCTTCCTTCTAAGGAGTGGCTGGTGGGTTACTTGTGTTTTATTGACTATACAGAAGCATTAGATTGTGTGGATCATAACAAATTATGGATAACATTGAGATGAATGGGAATTCCAGAACACTTAATTTTACTCATCAAGAACCCGTATATAGATCAGGAGGCTGTCATTCGAACAGAGCAAAACAAGGGGATACTGCATGGTTTAAAATCAAGAAGGGAGTGTATCAGGGTTGTATCCTTTCTCAACACTTATTCAGTTTGTATGCTGAGCAAATAATCTCAGAAGGTGAATTATATGAAGAAGAACGTGGCATCAGATTTGGAGGAAGACTCATTAACAACCTGTGGTACGCAGATGGCACAACTTTGCTTGCTGAAAGTGAGGATGACTTGAAACACTTACTGGTGATTAAAGACTACAGACTGCAGTATGGATTACACCTCAATATCAAGAAAACAAAAAACCTTACAACTGAACCAATAAAGAGCATCACTATAAATGAAGAAAAGATTGAAGTTGCCAAGGACTTCATATTACTTGTTTCTACAATCAACACCAATGGAAGCAGCAGTCAAGACATCAGACAACATTGCATTGGGCAAATCTAGTGCAAAAGACCTCTTTCAAGTGATGGAGAGTAAAGATGTCTCCTTGAAGACTAAGGTAAGACTAACCCAAGCCATAATATTGTCAATCACCTCTTATGCATGTGAGAGGTAGACAACGAATAAGGAAGACCAAAGAAGAGTTGATGGTTTTGACTTGTGGTGTAGGAGAAGAATCCTGAAAGTACCATAGACTACTAAAGGAACTACCAAATATGTCCTGGAAGAAGTGCAGCCACAATGCTCCTTGGAAGCGAGAATAGCCAGACTTTGTCTCACCTACTTTGGTCATACTGTCAGAAGGAACCATTCCCTGGAGAAGGATATCATGCTTGGTAAAATGGAGGGTCAATAAAAAAGGGGGATGCCTTCAA
>NW_006923960.1:8714-17333 GCF_000298275.1 Orycteropus afer afer
TGAACGTGGATGTGCATATATCTGCTCCTCTCTTGGCTCCCATTTCTTTAGGATATATCCTAGTAGTGGGATTGCTGGATTGAATGTTATTTCTATTTCCAATTTTTAAATAAAGTGCCATACCATTTCCCATAGTGGTTGCACCATTTTACAGTCCCACTAGCAGTATATGAGATTTCCAGTCTCTCCACATCCTCACCACCATTTGTTGTTTTCTGTCTTATTGAACTTTGCTAAATATGCACAATGGAATATTATGCAAGGTTAAAAAATAATGAACAATCTATGAAATATATCATAATGTGGAAGAACTTAGGGGACAGTAGGTTGAATTAAATAAGTTGGTCACAAAAGGACAAATATTGTATGAGTCCACTATTATAAACAATCAAGGAAATGTTTGCACACAAAAAGAAACATTTGATGTTTACTGGTGATGAGAGGGGAGGGGAGGGAAAATTACTAACTAGATGAAAGACATGTATTAATTTGCATGAAGGGAAAGGCAATACATAAAAAGGGGATGACCAACACAATATCACTAAGGAAAAGAAAGACATGGGGAGGTGCACCAGAGTGATAGACAACAAAGTTAAATATTATTAGACATACAATAATACATTATCAATAACAGCTACCATTAGTCTATGACTGGATATGTAGGTAGACAGACAAGATGATTGGGTATATATAGGTAAAAGGCACTATACCCAAGACCTTATATAGGTTTAACAGATGATATCACTACGTAAGTATTTATATGTGCTATAAAAATATTCATGTATACAGTAGGAGCAAGTATGAAGGGGACAAAGTTTTGAAAACTTCTTAGCCATAACCAAATGCCTTGAGCGAAAGAATCATTGGGCCTGGGAGTTCAGGACCCTAATCACAAGGGATATCAAGGTCAATTGACATAATATAGTCCACCATAAAGACAATGTTCTACATCTTACTTTGGTGAGTAGCAACTGGAGTCTTAAAAGATTGAAAGTGAACATTGCAAACCTTGTAAGGAACACTGCAAAAATAAATGAAAAAAAAAAAAAAAAGATTAGAAGTGGCCATATAAGGTGTCACTATAGGTCTCTCATTGTCTGGAGCAAAGAAGAGTGAAGAAAATAAAAGGTGCATGAAAACCATTAGTCTAAGGGACTAGTGCACCATGTAAACCTCAGACTTTATGTCCCTGAGACCAGAGGAAGAGATGGTGCCCAGCTATCACTGCCATCCATTCTGAAAGGGATCCCAGTGGGAGAGCCTAGATAGAGTGGGAGAAAAATATGGAAAAAAACTCAAAACCATAAAAAAAAATGGCTTACTGCTCTGATAGAAACAAGTGGAACACTCAAAACTATGGCCCTTAGTCAACCTTCAAGTCTGGAACTGCACTCACCCTTGTGGGTCAACATTCAGACAATTAGTATACAGACCTATGAGGTGAACAATAATATCAGAGAGGTATGCCCTCAAAGCAATCAACCATACAAGATCGAAAGGGCAACATTTGCCCAGGTATAAAGATCAGAAGGCAGGAATTTATAGGAAAGAAGGACATTTGGAAATGGTAACTACAGGGAGAAAGTGGGAAGAGTGCTGTTACATTGTGGGGACTTCATTTAATTTCAAGGAAAAAAAAATGCATGAACAATTGAATGGAAAAGCAATTTCCTCTGTAAACTTTCACTGAAATCACAATTAAAAGTTAAAAACAAAAGGGATAGGGTTTGTACAGTTAAGAGCAAGAACAAATTACACCATAAGACGGCTCCTGTGAAGGCTTGCACTGCCGTCACATCTGAGTCAGATACTCCAATTGGAACTGATGATGATGATGGATACTCTTATTTGTCTCAAAACTAGTATTCTGCAGTGTGCCTTATTCATAAGTTCTTAGTGAAGGCAGTCTGGAGCAGGGCACAGACTAAGCATCTTTCTAATGGTATTGTCAACAGAAATGTATTACTCATGGAATAAACACACAAGGATGAGTAGAACAACAAGCATCCTTATCAGCCAAGGTTCCCTGAAGTTAGGTTTCTGTCTCAGGGTCTGATCTTATGATCTCATCCAAGCACGCCCCAGTTCTCACCATAGCAGAGAAACACCAGAACCCCTCTCTCCTAGGATTAATATACTAACAAGGCAGCCATGTCTATGTGTCAAACAGCATGTGTAGAGAGCAAGTAGGGCAAAGCAGAAAAAAAAGGTAAAAAGCATATTAAAAGTAGAAGTCCCCTTGCAGACAATGGACATTATTCATTGCCTCTCTTTAGGGTAGGAATCCATCTCCTGATGACTATTCTGGATTTATGAGCATTAGGAGCATTTCTTTCTGCTTTTCCACCACTAAGATAGCTTAATATAGTTCTGAATTTCTTCAGAGAGAAATCACCTCTCCCTGATACACATACTTTAGTTGTGTCCATTCATAGCTATCATGCCCATTGGTTGAATAAGGAAGACTGAAGAAGAGTTGATGCCTTTGAATTGTGGTGTTGGTGAAGAATACTGAAAGTACCACAGACTGCCAGAAGAACTAACAAATCTATCCTGGAAGAAGTACAACTGGAATGCTCCTTGGAAGTGAGAATGGCCAGACTTCATCTCACCTGTTTGGTCATGTTGTCAGAAGGGGCCATTCCCTAGAGAAGGATATCATGCTTGGTAAAAAAAAAAAAAAAAAAAAAAAAAAAGAATCAGTGAAAAAGGGGAAGACCCTCAAGAGATGGATGGACACAGATGGCTGAAACAATGGGCCCAAGTATAGCAAGGATTTTGGGGATATTGGTCAACATGGCAGTGTTTTGTTCTGTTGTATATAGGGCCACTATGAGTTGGAGTTGACTCAAAGGCTCCTAACAACAATAGTAACATATCCATTAGTAGCTAGGGAGATGATGAGAGACACTATAGCATGTCTGTGCACCCAGCAAAATCTCTGCTTGAAGCCTTACCAAAATAAATTCCTTCTTCATATCATTCAGTTCCAAATAGAAATGTTTTGCAAATTTAATTTATTGGCAGAGTTTAGGTCACATGCCTTTTCAGTTATTGCAAGGTAAGTTGTGAAAGTAAGTTTCTGGCTTCTGTTTTGGGAAAACAGATTTATAAGGTGTGAAATTACCCTCAACCAATTACAAATAGTTATCAACGGAGCTAAGTAGTAAAAAAGTATACAAATGTCCACCTAGTTGGTGCATAAATGATGAGGAACAATTATCAATCATTGCCTCCATCCTTGACTTTATTAAGATAACCTAAATCAACTTCCCCTTACTATTTCATTATCTCTATCATCCTGAAGTCGAATGCTTGGCAGCCTAATTTCACTTGTTTCAAGAATCTCTTGAGATTCCATATAAAATTAAAAAACATTCCCAGAAAAGTATAAAGCGAATTCACACCACTGTAGATCTGGTTTCACAAGTAAAACAAGAAGTAAAGTTGTCCAATATGTGGTTAACATTTAAACTTAAAAAAAAAAAAAAAAAAGTCAAGCTTAAGGCCTAAAGTTAAATTTATATGTGGTTTTTCCCTTTTTCCTTTCTAGTTTGTTTTATTCTGTGTACCTGGGAGAGAAGAGTATGCGTACATATATATGAATCTGTGTTTTGGGGGATTGTGGCCATAATTTAAAAGTAATGTATTGTTTATTGGAAGATCAGGGATTCAACTTTCTTATAAAAATAAACTATGACCAAAAATGTTGATCTAAGAAAGATAAATTGCCAGATTTAGCAAATAAATGTTTGATGCCCAGTTAAATTTTAATTTCATTTATTTATCTGAAATTAAAATTCACCTGGTAATTCTATATTTTATCAGGTAACCATATTCTAAGAGCAATTTGAATACCTTCCCTGTCCCCTATCACGTCTACCCACATATTACATATTTACTGCCTCTAACTTGCATTAAAATTATTCAAATCTGCACTACTGAAATGATTATCCACTTTAATATGTTAATGTAAATGTGCATTCTTGATAATTATTTTCAGTAGGCATAACACTAAATCCAAAGGGATGGGAAATTCAAAGCATCTGTTGGCAATATGACTGGAAATCAGTCTATTCTTGGACTTTGAGATATTCTCTAATTCAGGACATTGAGCAGATGTCTGTCTTAGCTCATAGAAAATATATGAATAATATTATTTATGATAGCTTCTGATGGCATTTTCATATAATTTCAATGATTACAAGGGACTTTAGTAGACTTTATTTCTTTTGATCCTTACCATAAAAGTATCATCACCATTTTGCAGTTGAGACAAACTAGTTCAGAGATGTTAAATGACTTGTCTAAGTAAATGGTGAATCCATGACTGAAATCAAGGCCTGTCGCTTACTATTATAGCCATCCATACATTCTGCCTCCCTTAATAATGAAAGCATGACATAGGTAATTCGCTGAACACTAGAAAAAAAATAGGATTTGTGTCAAATACAGTGAAGACAAGGAGAGGGAAAATAAACTGTAATTTTTTTCTTTAACATTTCTCTTCTGGAAAACCCACTATATAGTATTTCTAGCCTTCTCTTTGGTGGCATAAGAGCATATGTGGTCCCCCTAAATTATGCACTTTTGAGTATGAGGATATTTTCACTAAGCAGGTGCTCACGGATAAATTAATATTTATCATGTTAAAAAGGAAAATTGGTGTTGTATTAACAAAGGGCTAGAAGAAAGAAAAGATAGAAGGTAGAGAATGTAAAAAAAAAGTCATCCTTTGTAATATACTTTGTCTGAGAACAGAGAAAATGTTCAATATCATGACACACTCTTACTAATGTGTCCTTTATGTTCCTATATATATTGCTCTCATGAAAATGTTTCAGGATGCATTGTATTAATTTAAATAGCTCTAAATGATTTTTTATTAATATATATGCAATGCAGTTTTGCTATAAAAAGAACTCATAAATAGATAAATAGAAGAGAGACATAACAATTATTATGTGAAAGATACTTATCACTTACCCCAACCCCCCTCCACAGAGGCAACCAATACTAATATCTTACTTTTATCTCTCCAGATTTTTTTTTCCATAAACAAATGTAAAAAGATAGCTAGGTACAGACACATGAAGGTATGTGTGTGTGTGTGTGCATACACACACACACACACACACACACATATATATGTATATATGTTGTTATTGTTGTTGCTAGGTGCCACTGAGCCATCCAGTCAGCTCTGACTCATAGCGAACCTATGCACAACAGAAGGAAACATTGCCTAGTCCTGTGCCAGCCTCACAGTCCCTGCTATACATTGCAGCCATTGTGTCAATCCATCTCCTTGAGGGCCTTCCCCCTTTTCATTGACCTTCCACTTTACCAAGCATGATATCCTTCTCAGGGAATGGTCCCTTCTGACAACATGACCAAAGTAAGTGAGACGAACTATGGCAATTCTCGCTTCCAAGGAGCATTCTGGCTGCACTTTCTTCCATGACAGATCTGTTCATTCTTTTGGCAGTCCATGGCACCCTCAATATTCTTCGTCCACACCACAACTCACAAGCATCAAATCTTCTGTCTTCTTTATTCATTGTCCAGCTTTCATATGCACATGAGGTGACTGAAAATACCAGGGCATGGGGGCTTAGGTTAAGCACACCTTAGTCTTCAAAGAGACATCTTTGCTCTTCAGCACTTTAAAGAGGTCTTTTTGCAGCAGATTTGACCACTGCAATATGAAGTCTGATGTCTTGACTGCTGCTTTCACTGGTGTTGATTGTGAAACCAAGTAATATGAAATCCTTGATGACGTCTATCTCTTCTCCATTTATTGTGATGCTGCTTATTGATCTGGTTGTATTTTTGTTTTCTTTATGTTGAAGTGTAATCCAAACTGCAGTCTGTAGTCTATAATCTCCATCAGTAAGTGCTTCAAGTCATCCTAATTTTCAGCAAGAAAGGTTGTGTTATCTGCATATTGCAGGTTATATAACAAGTCTCCCTCCAATCCTGATGCTGTGTTCTTCTGAATAAGTATGCATATATATGCTTTTTACACAATGGTAAATTCTTTATATTTCTGCAACTGATTTCATTTAATAGTATGTATTTGATATATTTTCATCTTAGTATAGAGATCTTTCATTTTTTTTTAACCTCTGCACATTATTCCATTGATCTTTGCACAGGTATCTATCTCTATGTTATCATCCATCTGGTAAACTAGACTTTTTAATTGTACAAAAATGTATGTAAATTATACATGGACAAAATAGAAAATTATTATTTGAAAAATAAAATACTCGCTTTGCATCCTCACCCATAGTTTCAGTTCCTAAATACTACAACCATTAGCAATTTCCATCTTTAGTTTCCTAAATGTACTTGATTAAATAGAATAATAATTAAATACATTAAATGTATTTTTATAAATCAATCCAGTTAGGCTAAGTTATGTTTCAGGAACAAATAGTCCCAAAATACTGCTGTCCCAAAATAGCATAGGTTTATTTCTCTCTCATCCTACATGTCCACTAGGTTAGTCTTTGTTCATCATAGTCATTCAGGGACCATGCTGTTGTAGGTTTCACCTGCTAAACCATTTTCCTCCATCTATCTCAACTTCTTGTGTATATAGTGGTACTCTACATCATATCTACCTTTTTTTTCCCCCATCTTGTTTCAAGGAACAAAAAACTGTTCTTGCTTTTATCTCTTTGTCTTCATTCCATTTGGTCACTAGACAACATCAATTCTCTACCCAAGGACTATACTTGTGTAATTGTTTCTCTCTCTTGCACCATTCACTTCTCCACTATTTTTTTTTTTTTCATTTCCAGAAGCAAAATTGGCTGTAGTAATTCCATCTCAAAAATAAAACCTTCACACAACCTTAAATCTCCCATTCTCTAATGCTACATTTTTCTGCTCCTTTTTACATTAAAAATATATATTCAGATGAATTAATAACCTTGCTGCCTTCTTCACCTCCAGATTTTTCCTGGAATAACTGCAATCAGCCTTTTTTAGCCATCCTCTGTAACAAAACTTGTGAATATTTCAATTGACAAAGATCTCCAAAAAAGAACACTAATGTTGCTAATCCCCGTGGTCAAGAATCAGTCTTCATCTTATAAGAGATCTCAAAAGCACTGGACTTAGTTGATGACTCACTGCCTCTTGGAAACTATTTTTCCAAGAGTTGGTAAATTTTTATTATTATTGTTATGATTTGAGTGAAAGTTTACAGAGCAATTTTATTTTCCATACAACACTTCATTCATACACATTTTGTTCAATGACATTGACTGTAATCTCAGTAATGTAATAGCTCTCTTCCCACTTCCTCCCTCTGGTTACCCTTTACCTTTGTCCTTTTTTCCTATGTATTCCTGTCCTGTGAACTACATACCTGTGCAAGTACTGCCCTTCTGGTCTCCCATGGTTGATTGTTTTAAAGTGTGTACCTACCAGTATAAATGTATAAATGTTTACCTTATACACCTATCTATTATTGGAAATTGGTTTATGTGCATCATATTTACGTATTTTTCTCCTATATCACTGATTGTTCCTTCTCAATCTTATTTAGCCTTTTTTTTTTTTTTTTAAATATTCTTCCCAAAGTCTAATTGTAGAAAATTCCCAGGACTCATTCTTGCTAAATCTAGAAGTGATTGTATCTAGTTTCCTGGTTGTAAATTTAAATTATATTCTGAAGTCCCAAATGTGTATCTCAAGTTCAAACTTGTATCCTGAACTACACACTCATACATGTAGTTGCTTACTTTTTGTCACCACTCAGATACCTAACAGGCATCTCTACCCTAATTCCTGAAAAATTAAATTGCCTTATAGATTTGCTTTCTTAGGCTTCTTCATCTTAATAAGTGGCATCCACTTGTATTAGAAGTCATATTTGATCCTTCTCTTTTTCTCAAATTTATCAAGAAATCCTATTCATTTTGTCTGAAAAATATATCCAAGATGTGATCATGCCTCAAATTTCAGTAGATGCTACTTTAAGCCAAGCCACTTTTGCAATTTTCTTCTAACTGGTCTATTTGCTTCTACTTTGCCCCTTACAGTCTATATCCACACAGCAGTCAGACTAAATGCTTATCTTTTTAAGTAACTGTAAATCCACATGCAACTGTAGAAATAACATAGACTACTGCCTTTAGACACCCTTCAAGCTATGAATGGAACTTTACCCCAGTGATTCAACTTTCAGCCAAATAGTAGACGGACCTATAAGATGAACAATAATACAAAGAAGGGTTGCATTCATTAGAACCATCAAGGACATGAGATCAAGAAGGCATCACTTGCTCATGGATAGATTTAGGAAGACAGGACAGGATGGGAAGGAAGGATGAAGGGAAGTGGTGAGTGAGATGAGAAAGTGGGAAGAGGGCTATTGCATTGTGTGGATTGCCGTGAATGTCACAAAACAGAATGTGTATGAATTGTTGAATGGAAAACCAATTTACTCCATAAACTTCACCAAATCCTGATTAAAAACAAAACGAAAAGAAATAATACAGAGATGTATCTTGGGGGAGGCGGGGCAAGATGGCAGACTAGGCAGAATGATTGCACAGACCCTCTTCAACAAAGAAAAGGGAAACCAATTAACACAGACGCAAA
>NW_006923961.1:0-439 GCF_000298275.1 Orycteropus afer afer
ATATTTATTATGGTTATACCTTCTTGTTCAATGGATCCTTTAATCATTATACAATGTCCTTCCTTGTCTCTTACAGTGGTTTTAATCTTAAAGCCAATTTGATCAGAAATTAATATTGCCACTACTGCTCTTTTTTGGTTGCCATTTGCTTGATTTTTCTTTTTCCAACCTTTGACTTTCAGTCTGTTTTTGTCTTTGTTTCTAAGGTGTGTCTCTTGTAGATAGCATATTGATGGGTTGTGTTTTCTTATCCAGACTGCAACTCTCCATCTCTTGAGGGGTGCATTTAATCTTTTCACATTCAGTGTAATTATAGACAAGTATGAATTGGTTGCTGTCATTTTGTTATGCTTTTTTTCATGGAGTTCCTGGTTTCTTTGTTCCATAAAGTTTTCTTTGCTGAGCTCATTTTGTTCATGAATCTTATTATCATTTCCTT
>NW_006923961.1:1517-2095 GCF_000298275.1 Orycteropus afer afer
TCATTAATTCTGTTTTCCATTGTTTGATTCTACTCCTTTGCCCTTTTAATGTGTTATCTATTTCTGACAATTTAGTATTAATCTTCTGGATTTCTAGCTGTATATTTTGTATCATTTCTAATATTTCATTTATTTTGTCATTTTGTTCTTGTATTTTCTTCTGAAGTTTCTGTAAGGTTTTGTCTGTGTTTTCCTTAATTTTGTTGGTATTTTCCTTGATATGTCTCTCAATCCATTGAAGGTACCTAAATAAAATTCTTTTAAATTTCTTATCAGGGAGTTGCAATGCTGCTTCTTCCTCAGGGATGTGTTCCAGGTCTATATCTTGCTCCCTTATTTCTACTGCGTTATTTTGCTTCTTTGTGTGGACTGTGTTGGGTTGTTGTCTCTGAGACACTGTGACTTTGTTGTGTTTATATTTCATTGGTAATTGTGTGTTGGAGTGATTCATTGAAGATTTTTGTTTTCTTTCTTTATATATATATATAGAGAGAGTGTTCTGGTTATCTAGTGCAACTCTGACAGGAAATATACCACAAATGGGATGGCCTTAACAAACAAGAGTTTATTCTCTTACA
>NW_006923961.1:4284-9561 GCF_000298275.1 Orycteropus afer afer
TAATGATAATTTTAAAACAGCCACAACCAAACAAACTTAAAAAATAGGGAAAAAAAAATCTGGCTCCATCAGAGCACACAGATGGGGGTGGAATTCCTGCCAGCCCAGAAGGTGGGTGGGAGTGAGGGATGGTCCTGCCTCCGTTCACCAAGAGGGTGTGTGGTATAAGTAATAAGGGCAATGTCACACCTTTCCAGTCCTCAGTGTCTGGAATGTCCTTGCAGTCCCTGGTAAGTGGAGCCTGTTCTTAGGTTCCTGGAATCTGAGAGAATACTGTCACTTTAAGTACCCAAAATGGTCAAATGGCTTGTAAATATCAAAATGGCTGTGCCCTCTGAACAGGCAAAAGCCCACAGCTCAGCCCATCTTCCTCTTTGCTGCTTCCTCTTTTATTCACCAGCCACCAGTGCAGTCTTCCATGCAGCCCCTGGCTAGCAGGGCCAATTTTTAGGTAAACTCTTATGTCCTAACCCCAGCTGGCAATATGCAAGCTGTCCATGCTCTCAGGATTTCTAACAGTCTGCAGCTCCATATATCTCCTTTTTTGGTGTTTTCATGCTGGTTCTTCTACTAGTTGGAATTTAGTCCACTTCTGTATCTTTCCTTTCAAACTCAGGGCTCCAGGATTATCTTCTGTATCTGTGTTAATTAGTTCCTCTTTTCTTTGTTGAAGAGGGTCTGTGTAGTTTGTCTGCCTCTTCCGCCATCTTTCCCCATTATTTTATTTCTTGACTGCTGCTTCCATTGATGTTGACTGTGGAACCAAGTGACATGAAACCTTCAACAACTTCAATCTTTTCTCCATTTATCATGATACTGCTTATAGTTGACAGAACATGTCCCTTGGAGGTCTCATTCCCACTCAAGCAGCTTATCAGTGTATTCCGTATATGTACATTCAGAGGTGTCCCCACTCTACTCTTTTTATTCCAGTAAACCTATTTATCTACTTCCATTTGTCTTCTTTGTCTACTTATTTTCTGATGCCTTAGCAGGCAACTCTCTGGGCCACTTTCAATCAGATTTAACAAAAGTGGCATAACCTTTCTACCACTCATCTGTTACTTTGTAATACTGTGGTGACTTGCATGTTGCTATGATGCTGGAAGCTGTACCACTGATATTTCAGATACCAACAGGATCACCCGTGGTGGACAGGTTTCAATGGTGCTTCCTAACTAAGACAGGCTATGAAGAAAGGATTGGTGCCCTTTGCTGTTGTTGTTAGGTGCCATCAAATCAGTTCCAACTCATAGCAACTGTATGTGCAACAAAATGAAACACTGCCTGGACCTGCATCTCCTCACAATCATTGCTATTTTTAAGCTTATTGTTGCAGCCACTGTGTCAAGTCATCTCATTGAGGATCTTCCTCTTTTTTGATGACTTTCCGCTTTACAAGTATGCTGTTCTTCTCCATGAACTGGCCCCTCCTGATAACATATTCAGAGTACTTAAGACAATGTCTCAGCACCCTCATTTCTCCTTAGTACAGCATTCTGTCTATATTTCTTCCAAGATAGATTTGTTCATTCTTCTGGTGGTCCATGGTTTGTTCAATATTCTTTGCCAAAACCATGATTCAAATGCATCATTCTTCTTAAACCAAAAAAACCAAACACACTGCCATCGAGTCAGATCTGACTCATAGCGACCTCTCCTTAGGTTTCTGAGATGGTATCACTATGGAAGGAGATTGCCCAACCTTCCTTCTGAGCAGTGGCTGGTGGGTCTTTCTTATTCGTTGTCCAGCTTTTGCATGCTTAGGAGGTGATAGAAAACACCATGGGTTGGGTCAGGTGCACTTTAGTTTTCAAAGTGACATCTTCACTTTTTAACATTTTAACAAGGTCTTTTGCAGCAGATTTGTCCAATGCAATATGTTGTTTTATTTCTTGACTGTTACTTCCATGAGCATTGATTATGGATCCAATAAAATGAAATCTTTGACAATTTCATCTTTCCCCCATTTATCATGATGTTGTTTATTGATCCAGTTGTGAGGATTTTTGTTTTCTTTATGTTGAGGTGCAATCCATGCTGAAGGCTGCAGCATTTGATCTTCAACAGTAAGTTCTTCAAGTCCTCTTTGCTTTCAGTAAGCAAGGCTGTGTCACCTGCATATCACAGTTATTAATAAGTCTTCCTCCAATCCTGAAAGCTTGTTTTTCTTCATATAGTCTAATTTCTTGCATTATTTGCTAAGCATGCAGGTAAAGTAAATATGGTGAATATGGTGAAAGGATATAATCCTACTACAAACCTTTCCTGATTTTAAACTATGCAGTTCTTCTTGTTCTGTTCAAATCACTGCCTCTTGGTCTAGGTACAGGTTCTGCACGAGCTTACTTAAGTGTTCTGGAATTCTCATTCTTCGCAATATTATCTATAGTTTGTTATGATCCACACAGTGAAATGACTTTGCATAATCAATAAAACACAGATAAATATCTTTCTGGTATTCTTTGCTTTCAGCCAAGATCCATCTGACATCAACAATGATATCCCTCATTCCACATCCTCTTCTGAATCCAGCTTGAATTTCTGAAAGCTCCCTGTTGATGTACTACTGCAACCATTTTTTAATTATCTTCATTAAGATTTCATTTGTGTGTGACATTAATGATATTATTCAATAATTTCTGCATTCTATTTGATCACCTTTCTTTGGGATGGGCGTGTATTTGGATCTCTTCCCATCAGTTGGCCAAGTAGCTGTCTTCCAAATTTCTTAGCATAGATGAGTGAGCACTTCCAGTGGTGCATGTGTTTGATGAAACATCTCAATTGGTATTCCATCAATTGTCCTTTTATTATAATTTAATTTTAGTTTTTGGTAAAAATGCACACAGGAAAACCTATTCCCATCCACAGTTTCTAGACATAATAATGAGTGGGTTTCATTCTTTATGTTGTGTGGAATTATCATTATTTCTGCTCTAGTTGTTTCACTTTCATTTACTTAATCTCCCTGTGCACCCCTAGGAGCTCTAGTGGTGTAAAGCCTAAGACACTTGACTATTAACCGGAAGTCTGGCGGTTCAAACCTGCCAGCCACTCCTTAGAAGGAAGATTGGGCAATCTATTTCTGTAGTGATACCCCAAGGAGGGGTCTCTATGAGTTGGCTACCTTTGTTGACCCTTTGATCTTATATTCATAATTTATTTTGAAGAAATACAATGCTTAAGGTGATAAAATTTCCTAAACTGTTACCTAATTTAAAGGTGGCTTTAGGGGAAGTTCAAGGTTTAAAGTGCATTCTGGGACACCTCCAGACTCAATAGGTTAAGAATGTCTGTATTCTTTAAGAATTTGAAGCTCTTTTCCCCATTTTTCTCTTTTTTTAAAAAAAAAAATTAGGATTCATTTATAGTGATCCTAATCAGAATGTTCAGTAGTGATAGCTAGCTACCACCTAGTTCTTCTGGTTTCAAGGTGAAGGAAGCAGTGGTTTGTGTAAACAATTAGTCCTGCAGTCCAGTTTCTTGGATCTCCTTTTTCCTCTTTTGTTCCAGACAAATAAAGATCAACCGTTGTATCTTAGATACCACTCATAAGCTTTTAAGACCCCAGACACTCACTACTCACCATGCTGGGGGGTAGAAAATAAACAGTAAGAACTATATTATACCAATTGAGTGGATTGTCCCAGAAGACCATGCTCTAAAACCCCAAATTGAGAGAACTAATCTCATGAGGTGAACGATTATGTCTAATAAGCCCAGCTCCTGTAGCGCCAAACCTTTCTTGGTTGTTTAAATTACCTCTTAACAGAACTACATTAGTGTATTTGCTTACAAGCCACAGAAATGAACATAGTTAACTTAGGCCAAATAGTCCACTGAAAAGATTTGGAGAAGTTCATAGAATCCAAGGAAAAGCAGAACCCCTTTTTAAGAACAACCAGAGCAACTCCAGGGATCCAGAGAGTAGGAACTAATAGACAATACATTTAGGGTACTGCCACTGTTGAGAAGAATCAGCTCCAACCATACCCTGCCCTTGTCACTCCTGTTTTCATTTGAATTCCCAGGAAAGAGCGTCTAATTGGTCTGGCTTAGGTCATGTGATCATGGTTCATGCATCATGGTCGACCAATGACTGACTCAGATTTGGCCAGGCCAGGCTGGTTCCCCAAAGAAGAATCTGGTATTGTTATCAAAAGAATAAATGAGGGATAAAAATTTTGTCTTGAGTTATCTTCAAACCATAAACCTCAAGCCGAAACTTTTCACAGAATCTGCTTTGAACCAAACAACAGTTTAGCTTAATTTGTAAAGTATGTGTGCCTTGAGTATTTTGCTCTCTCAAAGATTTATCTATGTGGAATCAAATTGACAACAGCATCTTGAAAGTTTAGATGAGAAGCTTAGGGGGACTCTAAGTTAACGGTGGTGGGATAATTTGGAAAAGGATAGTGAGAAGGCTTACACAATTTGTAAATAATGCCACTGAATTATACATGGAGAATTTGTTGAAATGGTGTATCCTTTGCTGCGCATATTTTCACAAAAAATAAAATAAAAATTTAAAAGACAAAAAGAAAAGAAAAGAAAAAGAAAAATCCATCCCCAAAGACCTGTTAACATTTCTTGTTGGCAGCATCTTCCAACTTAGTGTCTTGTGATCTTAATTTGCTTTATGTAGCCTCAGGTACGACTTTAGTTTTAAAAAATATTAAGTAATGTTTAACTAACCTCCCAAATATTGTCACTTCTTTTATATCCTCTTTCTGCTTACCAAGACCATTTGGAAAATTGACAGTGTTCAGAAGAGTAACCCACCTTCCATTTTTACTCCAATTTCAATTTATGTCATTTTATATAATTGCTAAATGTCTGGACTCTATATGCAAGTCACTTTTTCTTTTCTTTTTGGTAAGGCAAGTTATATTTCATATTAACTTATAATATCAGAGTTTCATCATTTTCATTTTTAACTATTCTTTAATAAGACAATGGTCTTCTTTTATGAGTTAAATGATGCTCTGTTCAAAAACTGCTCCATGTGGGATTTTAATATGATAACTTAGTGTCTCAGTTACCTAGTGCTGCTATAACAGAAACACCGCAAATGGATGGCTTTAAAGAACAGAATTTTATTTTTTTCTATTTTACGAGATTAGAATCTGAATTCAGAGTTCTGGCTCAAGGGAAGGCCTTCTCTGCTGGCTCTGGGGGAAGGCCCCTGCCTCTTCAGCTTCTGCTTCCTGATTCCTTGGAGATCTCCATGGTCTTGACATCTGTCTTATTCCATCTCTCTCTCTCTCTCTCTCT
>NW_006923961.1:10716-12686 GCF_000298275.1 Orycteropus afer afer
TTATGGATTAGAGGGCAGGATCATAGCTTGGAAGGAAATGGCTGACAGACCCTTTGCTTCTGAAATGGGTCCGTGTAGCATAGATGGCATAGTTCTGGTGATTTTTAGTTCCTTGACATGAGTCATAGTGTTCCTGGGTCAGCAAAAGTGTAAAATTGTTTTCTTTGCACATGTGTGTCTTGGTCAGGTTGGATACATCTAGTCCTGGTCAGGTCAGTTTTCTTGTATTAACTTGGGGACAGGTCCAAACAGATCCAGGAACTAAACCAAAATAACAATTATAACCTATTCACAAAGGGGTAATTCCTGAAATCTTTCACTGTGAGTCTAAAGCAATTTTTCACTGTCAGCTCAAAGCTCTTCAGTGGCCCGTACCTGTTTTCAATTCTTTTGGATATATACTGAGAAGTGGAATTGTTGGATCATATGGTAACTCTGTTTTACTTTTTGAGGAACTGCCACATTCTTTTCCACAGTGACTGCACCATATTACATTCCCACCGACAACATACAAGGAGTTTTGGTGGCATAGTGCCTAAGGCATTTGACTGCTAACCAGAAGGCTGGAGGTTCAAACCCACCAGCTACTCCTCAGAAGGAAAGTTGGGCAATATACTTCCATGGTGATATTGCCTTGGAAACCCAAAGAGGGGTCACTATGAGTCAGATCTGACTCGACAGCAGTGAGTTTGGTTTGGTTTTTAACAACATACAAAAGTTTCAAGTTCTCCACATCCTCACCAGCGCTTATTATTCTTTCTTTTTTTTTCATAGCCTTCTTAATAGGTGTAAAGTGGTATTCATAGTGGTTTTGATTTGCATATCCCTAGTGATGGCAGTTCAAACCCACCAGCCACTCCTTGGAAGGAAGACTACTTCCGTAGTGATACTGCTTCGGCAACCCAAGGAGGGGTTGTTATGAGTCGGGGCCGACTCGATGGCACATAACAACAGTGACTACTGATGTTGATCATCTTTTCACGTATTTGTTGACCATTTGTATATTTTCTTGGGAGAAATGTCTATTTAAGTTTTTTGTCCATTTTTAACTGGATTGTTGAGCTTCTACACTTAAATAATCACTTATAAATAGATACTTCAGGAAAAGAAGACAGAAGATACTGAATTATTAGAAAAATTGTAAAAATTTTTCCATTTTCCTTTTTCTCGTCATTATCGCATTTGATTTTAGTCATCCAGGTTTCAGAACTTAGATGGTCCTTAAATCAAACATTTTGGACTGGATTAATACACACCTCCACTGATGATAAGAATGCTTTTTACTGTCAAAACTATGATTGTCCCAAGGAAGATGCCGGGTTGTTAGTAGAGTCTGTTGTTCAAAATCCTTCCTGTTATTTCCTTTTTTTCTTTGCTTACATATATTTACTTTCAAAAATGTCTTTTGGATCTTATGCTTGGAAGCATTTTTAGGAGCTACTCTCTGTATTCTCCTGGCTTCATGTAGGATATACTAGCTTGCTCTGACCCTGCCTTCAGTCAAACTTCTACACAGGATATTTCTAGGATGGTCTAGATTCCTCTCATTCTACAAAAGAAAATACACTGAAATGAGGGGAAGGGCAAGAAGCAAAATGCACAGTATTATAGAATTAAATTTCCATGAAGGGTAAAAATACTGTGCCACTGAAGGGGATGTGGATAATAGGGGAACAGGCGACAGATTGCCTTATCCATTTGAAAATGTTTATATAAGGGAATCCATAATTTCCATCAGTAAATTATTTTATTCTTTCAAATTGGCTGATGGGACTCAGCACTTTGGGCAGATGAATGTTTTCAGGAATACAGGCCCTGGGCGACTCTAAACCAGCACTGCCCAGTAGAAACAGAACTTGAACCGCATGTGTAGTTTGAAATTTTCTGATAGCTACATTTGAAAAGTAAGAAAAAGCAGCTGAATTAATTTTAATTTAACCTGATATGTAAAAAGTATTATCACTTCTACA
>NW_006923961.1:13598-14739 GCF_000298275.1 Orycteropus afer afer
GCCTCCCACCTTCCTATCTCTGTCCCTGGCAAATGTTGTTCTCTTAATCTCATATTGTTCTAATGGTACTTACTCTCCTGATATTACTGTTTGCCTTATAGGCCTATCATTTGGCTGGCAGTTGAGTCATGGAGTTAAGTTCAATTCCTAGCTGGAAGGGTTTCTAAGGGCCATAGTCTTGGGGTTTCCACCAGTCTTGTTCAGACCAGTAAGCTTGGTCTTTTTTATGATTTTGAATTTTGTTCTACATTTTCCTCCACTCTAACTGAGACCTGTTATTGTGATCCCTATCCCTTTCAGAGTGTTACCCAAAAGTGTGGGCCCATGCCCAGAGCAATGCAGAGCCAGTTGGGTGTCCAAGCCTGTAAATCTTCACAGAAGTAGATTGCCCCATCTTCCTTCCACAGAGTGGCTGCTGGGTTTGAACCACTGACCTTCTGGTTAGCAACCAGATTCCTTATCCACTATGCCACCAGAGCTTATTGAGAGAAGAGAGAAGATAGAGTTTAATCATTTATGCATAAGTGGGGAATGGACAGAGTTTCAGAATACTCCAAAAGCCTGCCCACCCCAATGGGCAAATGCAAGGTTAATATGGTTTGAGCTAAAGCTTATGATCACATGAACACATTCCATTCCCAAGGACCAGGGCTCCTTTACCCATGAGAAGGACAAAGAGAAGCCCCAAATTTATGACTATGAGCCTTATCTCTTAACTCTGGAAGGCATCAACACCAGGTGGATTCTGTTTCTCTCAAGGCTGATTTTTTAGTTTTGTTGTTGAACAACAAAACTAGGGACCATTCTTTGGGGCCATTTGCTATATTCCAAGGATCAATAGTAATGACGTCACTTGGAATCTTGTTAGAGATGAAGAATTTCAAGCCCCTCTCTAGATCTCTGCATCCAGAGTCCCAGGTTCAAATGCACTTTAAAGTTAAAAAAGGATGCTCTAGGCCAGTGGCCAGCAAACTTTTTCTGTACAGGAACATCTAGTAGATATTATACTTTGTGAACCATATAATATCTCTGTTGCATAGCTTAGGAGCTCTGGTGGCATAGCACCTAAGGCACTTGACTGCTAACCAGAAGACTGGTGGTTCAAACCCACCAGCCACTCCTTGGAAGGAAGGTTGAGCAA
>NW_006923961.1:15999-16641 GCF_000298275.1 Orycteropus afer afer
CTTCAGGCCCAGCCAAGATGACTGCAAATTCATAACAGACCTTGAACTACAGACACCCAGCTAAGCAGCACATGGATTGATGACCCATAGAAACTGAAATAATAAATATTTCTTTTTTAAACTTCAAAGTTTTTGCTTAATTGGTTATAATAAATAGATAAATAGCACACCATATAACTCCATTTCCATAAAATATAAAAGTAGACCTAAAGCAAGTGTCAACAGATTTTAAAGGATTGAAATCACACATAATACTTAAACTATAGTGGAATTAAGCTACAAATCAACAATACAAAGGTAATCAAAACATTCCCAAATGTTAAAAATAAAGGAATATTTTTTAAAAAATCTAAGGGTTCAAAGAAGAAATCACAATGAATACTGGAAAATTTAAATAAATTAAATCTATGATTACAAACCTTTCCACAAAGAAAACTCTCAGTTCAGGTGGCTTCACTAATGAATTTTACTAAATAGTCAAGGAAGATATTTGTTTTCCAAGGACAAAAAGAAAGAAAGAGAATGTTGTTCAACTTGGTCAACTTCATTTATGAGGAAAACATAACCTCGATAACAAAACTCACAAAAATATTTTAAGAAAAGAAATATATGAGCCAATCTTGCCCATGAATGCAGATGTAA
>NW_006923962.1:0-2231 GCF_000298275.1 Orycteropus afer afer
AACAACATTTCTTTCTCTTTTTTTCTTTTTTTTAAAGCTGAAATGGAAACAAATTATTCTCTTTTTGGCGTAGTAGTGCCTGAGGCACTTGACTGCTAGCCAGGAGGATGGAGGTTCAAACCCACCAGCCACTCCTCGGAAGGAAAGTTGGGCAATCTACTTCCATACTAATACCGTCTCGGAAACCCAAGGAGAGGTCGCTATGAGTCAGATATGACTGTATGGCAGTGAGCTAGTCAGTTGGTTAGTTTGAATATTTAAAATATAATTGAAATTCTTAAGTGAAGGCACATTGTAGTCAAACAATTATGCCCATTTTCTTAGAAATTCAAAGACCATCTTCTTTCTCACAAAGTACTTCACTTTTTCCTATTGTTAATATGAGTATTAAATATACATATTTTCTTAGTACAGCAGATTAATATAAATGTAATGCTGTATTTTGTAGTGATTCAAAGATTAAAGTGAGGGGCTTTTTTTATGTATATAATGCAGCTTGTTGTTGTTGTGTGCAGTCCAGTCGAACCTGACTCATAGTTACTCCTCCTCAGCTATATGAGTTAAATAACTGCCTCCTCATATGACAAATAAGTTGACAAATTGAAAGAATCGGCGCAAACCTTAGACCCTTACCATTCATTCATAGAATTTGTGTGAACGTCAGTAAGTGAAAACTGATTGGTGGAATCTTTAATGGTCTATCAGGATGAACAAGAGGGAAAATGTCACTTCCCAACAACTTTGTGCCCATTTGTCCCACTGTGCATGTCCGTGCACCAACGTTATTTTTCAAGTTGTTTCCTGAAACACACATTAACATACTTATCACCTGTTTCAAGGGGGTAACATGGAGAGGATGTGTGAATTGACCTTTCATTCCATTCAGTTATTAAGGAACTGAGTTATCATGTTTACTTATCTGCCTCCAACCAAGGTAACAGACAGAATGTGGAATAAGCATGACATACCGTATCCGCCTATTTGTCTTAATCAAGGTGGGGGTGATAAATGAGCTTTCATTTTATTCAGTTGTTAAGGAACTGAGTTATTGTATTTACTTATCTGCCTTCAACTGAGGATCCAGGCTGAAGTTGGATTCCACTTGGCTTCAGGATCAATACCTCATTTCTACGGCTCTTTTCATCGCATCCTTCACCTCCTTGTTTCTCAGACTATAAATCAATGGGTTCAACATGGGAATCATTAGTGTGTAGAACACAGCAACCACCTTCTCCTTTTCTACAGAATATCGGGAGCTCAGCTGAATGTAACTGAAGCTCAAGGTCCCATAGAAGACGGTCACAGCAATCAGGTGGGAGGCACAGGTGGAGAAGGCTTTCCATCTGCCCGCTGCTGAGCGGATCCTCAGAACAGCGACAACAATGAACATGTAGGAAATGATGACGATCAAGAAGATGGCCATGGCAATGACTCCAGAGAAGGTTAACAGCAGTAACTCATTCATGGAGGTATCAGAGCATGACAGCTTTAACAGTGAGGGAATATCGCAGAAGAAGTGGCTGACAACATTTGGTCCACAGAAGGACAGTCTCCCCAAGCTTACTGTGTGTATTAATGAGGTAGTTGTTCCACACAGCCATGAGCCAGTGGCCAGCACTACACACTTTCTCTTAGACATGGCTGCAATGTAAAGCAAAGGGTTCACAACAGCAACATAGTGGTCATATGCCATCACGGACAGCAAGAAGCCTTCTGTTGTAACGAACACCCCAAAACACAAATGCTGCACCATGCAAGAAAGGAATGATATGGCTCCCTTCACAACCAGGAGGTTTACCAGCATTTTGGGCGCAATTGCAGATGAATAACAGACATCTATGAAAGAGAGGCAGCTGAGGAAAAAATACATGGGTGTGTGCACCCTGGGGGTGATGTGGATTACGAAGATCATGCCCAGATTTCCCACAAAGGTAACAACATAAATCACCAGAAACAACACAAAAAGCACAATTTTCAATTCAGCCTGATCTGTCAGGCCCAAAAGAATAAACTCAGTAACCACTGTGAAATTCTCTTCAGCCATTTGGTTGTTTTTACAAAATCTGCTGTGAAAAAGATACAGGGATTACAATTTATTAGACAAAAACACCAAATAGAGGTTAAGATTATATGGAGAAAATTACTGCTTTGGTCTTTGAATTGATGTATTTTTTTTTTTTTTTATTTGAAGTTTTGTCCCCAGTAAATTAATAGATGGATTAGCTTGTATC
>NW_006923962.1:7595-9060 GCF_000298275.1 Orycteropus afer afer
GGACACACAACCCAGTATCTTACACGTCAGGACCAAAAGGAGGCTCTGCCTTTCTTCAGGCCTCACATAAATTTATAAAATTGAACAAGCAGACTCAGTGAGAATGTGAATGTATGTGCTCACCAACTGTTCTTTGATACTTCTTCACATTCTTTATCTGGTAATAGATAAGTGAACAAATTTAAGCCTTTCTGAAAAACATGATTTCCATTATATGGTTGGTTACCTAAAACTTAGATTCAAAGTTCTCCACATGCACTTCCTCAACTGTATCTGTTTGTCTCTCTTTCTCTCTCTCCCTATTTGATTCTCTATTAAATTAGAGTATAGTTTCAGGCATGAGGAGATACAATAGTGATCAAGTTGCCTCACCTATACTTCATACCACTTATTCATTTTGGAGTCCTTGAGTGGTACAAACGGATACTGTAGTTGACTTGGCACTTTTAAATGTTGGAGGTTCAAGTCCACTGGAGGTGTCATAGAATAAAGGGCTGGCACTATACATCCAAGAAATCGGCCATCCCTATGGAGAACAGTTCTGCTCTGACATCCATGAGGTTGTCAGGAGTCAGTCAAACTCAACAGTATAGGAATTGTTTTGCTGTTGTTGCTATTTTAATTAAAACATTTTAATTGCCACAACAGAAAGAGGTAAGAATCTATTAGACAAAGATCAAATACTACTGCATCCCGTAACTGACTTTATTTTGTTTTACAAGTTTTTTAGCTTATAAGCTCACTGCCATCAAGTCAGATCCAATTCATAGTGACCTCTCCTTGGGTTTCCAAGGTGGTATCTCTATAGAAGTAAGTTACCCAATCTTCCTTACGAGGAGTGGCTGGTGGGTTTGAACTGCCAGCCTTCTTGTTCGTAGTCAAATGCCTTAGGCACTACGCCACCAGTACTCCTTCTACTTAGCTTATAAGATCCTGGATATAATCATATTTACTTCCCCAAGACTGCGGAAAAAACTGAAGGAGCCAATCCCAACAAATTATTTACTATGGCTTAATTTGAGTTCAAATTAAGCACTTTATAAATAGATGGTCAGAATGTATAGGTAGCAATCTACCTACATAGAACAGTTCTATACATGTAGGGAGTAATATCTTTTGCTTCATGGTGATTGATATAAAAGTTGGAAAATATTGTAATCATGCTGTTTCCTATTTTGGAGCATCTCTATGATGTTTAAATATTAGTTACTTGTCTTTTTTTTAAGAAATTATACAGTTATTTCAAATGCTTGTTTACTGAGATTAGCTTTGCCCAATTAAAGATAACTAAAATACATAACTAGATTTTCTCATGATTCCTTATATACTTTTCCTCACTATAATAACTATAAGCTTCAATAATTAAGAACTGCATTTTCATACATTGAATCTCTATCTGTTCTTTCTTCTGCCACTCTTCTTAGAGTATATATTGCAGATTTTTCTCAAAGAAAGAGTCTATCTT
>NW_006923962.1:10102-10622 GCF_000298275.1 Orycteropus afer afer
AAAAAAGGGTTTCCAAGGCTATACATCTTTAGGGAAGCAGACTGCCTCATCTTTCTCCAGCAGAGTGGCTGGTGGGTTTGAACTGCCAAAATTTTGGTTAGCAGCCCATTGCTTTAACCACTGCACCACCAGAGTTTCTAGAAAGATAGTGGTTACTGAAAACAAACAAGTGCACACAGTTGCACTTCCACTTTTAGCAAGATAGGAGACTAGATATATGCAAACTCTCCTTGTAAACAAACAGATAGATAAATGGAATATTTGGAATGTTGGCTATATGTAGAACACACTGCAAAATTTGTAGATTCACTTATTCAAAAAAAAATTAATTGCCATTGGACTCAGAATGATGAAAAAAACAGAAGCCAGGGGCAAACACTGATCCTGGAACTGTGATTCTCCTGGGGAATTTGTTAAACTTTATGACTGAGAACACAGGATTCAATATGTGCAAAAAGATGCTAAGAATTTAGGACCATGAAAAAGAAGAAATCCCACTGAAATACATATATAAATGTGT
>NW_006923962.1:16318-16835 GCF_000298275.1 Orycteropus afer afer
TCACTAAAGTGTCTGACTCAATAGAAAGATGATATTGACATGAAGAACACTAACAGCAGTTGAAATGTAGTTAAAATTAAAGTTCTATTTTCAACTCTTAATTGAGATATAAACAATAAATGAAATGAAAATCAAAAATGTACTATTAACTGTATAGTTAATCTACAAATACACTATCAGATAGAGATTTGGAAAAGATTATGAGGTATGGGGACCAATATACATAGATGGTGCTATGATATTTTTAAAAGTACAAAAATATCTGACTTCTTTTAATTCCTCCTTATGAGCATCTTTGATGAAGACACTCAGTGGAGTCATCTAATTCTGACACTCAGAGAACAGGAAACTCTCTTTCCAAAATGAAATTCAGTTCTTCAACTAATCTTATCTCAATTAAAAATGGCCACATGGAATTTGAAAAACCTGAATGTGTTGAGTTGATTTTGATTCATAGTGACCCTACAAGGTAGAGTAGAACTGCCCCAAGGGTATTTTTTTTTTATGATAGCAGACT
>NW_006923963.1:0-3870 GCF_000298275.1 Orycteropus afer afer
CCCATCATTGCAGCCACTGCGTCAATCCATCTTGTCGAAGGCCTCCCCCTCTTTCGTCGACCCTCCACCCTACCAAGTATGACATCCTTCTCCAGGGAATGGTTCATTCTTCTCCAGGGAATGTAAATACATACATATACATAGCACTCATACTTATATACATGCATATGCACATATACTTGGACAGTGAATAAGGAAGACTGAAGAAGAGTTGATGCTTTTGAGTTGTGGTGTTGGCGAAGAACGCTGAAGGTACCATGGACTGCCAGAAGAACGAAAAATCTGAGAAGAAAGAAGTGCAGCCGAAATGCTCCTTGGAGGCAAGAATGGCCAGCCTCCGTCTCCCCTACTTTGGTCATGTTGTCAGAAGGGAGCATTCTCTGGAGAAGGATGCCATGCTTGGTAAAGTGGAGGGTCAGTGAGGAGGGGGAAGGCCCTCAGCGAGATGGACTGACACAGTGGCTGCCCCGATGGGCTCAGGTGTAGCAGGGACTGTGAGGCCGGCACAGGACTGGGCGGGGTTTCGTTCTGTTGTGCATAAGGTGAGTCGGAGATGACAGCACCTAACAACAATAACAGCACACACACATACATGTACGCATACACAGATATACATACATATTAGTGTAGTAGATGATGGTTGTGTCTGACAGGGTTCTCCAGAGAAACAGACCCTGTATATGCACACACACATCTGCATGTATATGTGTGTATGTGTGTGTGTAGGTTTGATTTGAGAACTTGATCACAAGACCAGGGAGTCTGGCAAGTCTACCTGAGTCCTAGTGTGTGGCCAACCGATCATCATCATGGAATCACTTTAAGGACATGGAAATAAGGATACATATTTTTTATGTTGAATAGGGACTCAATTAACTTAAAAAAAAAAAGTGGGTTGGTCACACATTGGGACTCAGTCAGAAGTCTGCAATCTGGAGGCAGAATCTGTCTCTCTCGGAAGCCTCCGTGTCGCCCTTAAAGACTTCGGCCAATCGGATGAGGCCCATCTCTCTCGGAAGCCTCCGTGTCGCCCTTAAAGACTTCGGCCGATCGGATGAGGCCCATCTCTCTCGGAAGCCTCCGTGTCGCCCTTAAAGACTTTGGCTGATCGGATGAGGCCCATCTCTCTCGGAAGCCTCTGTGTTGCCCTTTAAAGCCTGACTGGATGAGGCCCCCAGCACGTTCTGGGGGGATCTCTTTCATTCAGAGTCAGCCGTTTATAGTTATTAAGAGCAGCACCGGGACTGGCATTTGATGAAATAACTGGCCTAACTAACCCTCACTGTTATTAGTTTTGTAATCTTTGCTATTCTCTAGCCACTAAGTGGTTGAATCAGGTTTCAAATTCAGTTACTGCCTAACTCCTAAACCCATGTTTTGTCTGTGACCTTCCTAAAGCTTCTTATCATACACCCACCCACATGAACACCCCCACACATGCAATTCACCCACACACACTCACACACATGCACACCCACCCACATGCATACCCTCCCACATGCACACTCACCCTTATGCACTCACACACATGCACACCCACCCACACACCTACCCACCCACATGCACACCCACATACACGCATACCCACCCGCATGCACACCCGCACACGTGCAATTCACCTGCACACACTCACACGCATGCACACCCACACACATGCACACTCACCCATATGCGCTCACATACATGCACACCCACCCACACACATACCCACCCACCCACATGCCCCCACCCACATGCATACCCCCACACACATACCCCCATACATGCACACGTGCACACATGCACACCCACACACACAGAGTTCATTTAGCTTGTGTGCCCTCCGAATTGTTTTGGGTTTTGATCTTTTCGAGGAATGTTGCACCACTTTTGACCCTGGTGCCACAAGATCAGGATTAGCTGTCAGTTATCCGGCGACGTGGCCCTCAGAACGTGGCCCTCAGAACGTGGCTAATGGTGTGCTTCTGAGCCCCAGGCAGCTGAGCCGCCGCCATCTTTTTTTTTTTTTTTTTTTAGGTTTAATTGAGTCCCTATTCAATGTAAAAATATATATATCTCCTTATTCCCATGTCCTTAAAGCAATTCCATGATGATGGTGGAGGAGGGAGTCACTGGCATGGCGGCTGGCAGGTGAGAGGGATCTGACTTGGGCGTGGGCACTCCTTTCTGAGACCTGGGTTCCCGTCCTCAGAATCCCATGTTGTGGACAGAGCAGATTTGAAGGGCAGTTTGGAAATGGGAGTCTCTCTCAGGAGAGACAGTCAACGCTCCCGATTTTAGCAGTTCTTCCTTCTGGGAGAAGAAGGCTCTCCTGAGGTTCGTGGCTTCACACCTCCTCATGGTGGAGGCTCGTACGAGAAATGTTGGTTATAGTTTATGCCAGAAAATGATGTTTGTGTCTTTTAAGGCACTGTATGGATAAATCGTTTGATTAAGGGTGTGTGTGTGTGACCATAGGCTACATTGTAGTGATAGACTTTAAAAGATGAACTTGACATTGGTACCTTAGACCTGGAATTGGGCTGATTGAAAAGGCTCTTTAGTGGTTTTGGAATGTGTGCCATTCATTGTTGTCCCATGTCCTAGCTGGGGACCTTCCAGCAAGTGCAGTTGTGAGGGTGTGTCGTCAGTCACATGGCTTGGGGTTGGGGCTCTGCGTTTGTGGGGGGAAGAGCTGAGGACATGTCTGCATCTCCTGTATTGACCTCCCCTTCCTGTCCTCAGGTCCCCCCTTGCTGCCTGCTCCGCCCTGCCGTCTCCCCCGCCCGCTCTCCCCAGTCTCCTGCTCCTCCTCCCCGTCCCCTCCTACACCTCTCCCTGCGGTCACCCGCCCATCTTTTCCTCCTGCTCCCCTCTCCCTCCGCCTGCCTCTTCTCCATCAGCTCTCCCCTTCTCCTCATCTGCCTTCTCTCCCTTGTGTATCTGTCGCATTCTAGCCCCTTCGTCATACAGTCAGCAAAATGGCAAGCGTTTCCTTTCCTTCTCCTGGTTACACACAGCAAAAGCTCAGTTGATTAGAGTCGTGATCATATGGACAGGAAGCATTTCTGACTTGTGCCCACACAATGCATGGTGCTCCCTGCCTGTCAGTTGCCCTGGCCTCATAAGTGAACAGCTTGTTAGTGAGAAGGGTCACTGTCTTAATTTGCTTGAATAGTATAAAAAATGATCAGACTGCAACACAGCTTACCTTCCCAGTGGCACGTTTGATAATGGGGTGCGAGGAGGGAGTTTTTTTTAACAGCTTTGGCACTGAGGTGTCGAATATTACACTCTTGCCTGGGGAAGGGGCCGAAAACTTGACAGTCTTATGGCTGTGTTCTTGGATGGTTCCTTATTTGGTTACCATCACTGAAAGGGAGCGAGTTTGTAGTACAACTTCCTGACAGAAGAAAGTGTGGCAGAACCTGACAGTCTGTCTCCGAAAAATAGACCAGCTACTGGGGACTTCGTGGAGCACACGTGGGGCTGCCAGGAGCTGAGTCAACTCCATGGCAGCTGGTGGTGGTGGTGGGCATGGTGCCCATGGCTGGAGCGCCCCAAAAGAGCGTCCTGTACCACTGATCAGTATTCATTTCCTTGCAGTGTTTGAATCCTTCTGGGGAAGGAAACCTCAGACAGGGCCGTGACTTCTGGGATTGTTGTGCCCAGGTTATGAAGGAGTAGTTCGGCACGAGGAATATGTCAACAAACGACAATGCAAAAGCAATAGGAAAGTTTATTAGCTAACTTAAGTTAGGGTCCTTGCCCTTACCAAATCAGTGGCTTGAGCAAAAGACCCCGTGCCCCGGTATTTTCACAAATTTATGGAAAAATATGGGGTGGAGCAGCACCAGGGCAAGAGGGTACAGATGATTGGTTGTGCTAAGG
>NW_006923963.1:4245-5504 GCF_000298275.1 Orycteropus afer afer
CCGAGGAGTGGCTGGTGGGTTTGAACCGCCAGCCGTCTGGTTAGCAGGCAAGTGTCTTAGCCACTATGCTACCAGAGCTCCCTGACACTAAAAGGTTTCCGGTTAAAGATTTTCCTGGAGGCTACTAGGACTCTGGCCTCAGACTCACAGGGTTAGCGTTGTACCGCACTGCTTCATGCCACATGTTTTTGTTAGCAGGAATGGCAGAAAAGGTGTTCGGTGTTTGAATAAAGTTATGTTGCTGCTTTTTTTTTTTTTTTAAGAAAAAAAAAAAAACAAAACAGTCTTTTACTGTGTTTTCAGGAAAGTCTGCACAGCACGTTAGATTCCCATCTCACAACCTCCTCACCATGCGTTCAGCAGTGACGGTTGCATTTTACATAGCGGGTCAGCCTCCCCATTCTTTCCGTCTGGGTTCTGGCTGTTCTGTTTCCGGTGCCCTCGTTTGCCTGCCCCCGCCTTCTCATCCTGGCTTTAGAGTAGGCACGGACGGTTTGGTCTCACAGGGTTCTGTAAGAGAGGCAGGACTCATGGGGGACACGTCGCTCTGTGGGTATAGGATGCCCTCATGGAGCAGTTCTGGCGCAGAATTGAAGGCGTATCTCAGGGCGATGGTCTTGGAGCCCTCTGGGCTCAGCTGGTCTAGGCCGCCTGCACCAGTTAAGAATCTGAGTCCATTCCACGTTTGCTCCTGTCCTCGGCACCTCTGCTTTTTCTGCTGGTGTTGAGGGCGGACTTGTGTTTGGTGAGTATAATGTTTTTCAGAGCTTGTCCTTTCATGTAAAGTAAGATGCTTTTTGTTACTTGGACGTGAGGTTACATCTGTAACCTGGGTTCTTGTGATCAGGTGGTTTTTTTTAATAATGTAGTTTTGTTCCAAGTGTGTATTTCACACGTCTTCAGGCGTACTGGAAGAGCGGTGCAGCAAACGGCCCCCGGATCTAGCGGCTGTTCACCGTGCCCCGTCTGAACGGTCATTCTCTCGCCGTTTCTCTTGTCGGCTCCTGAGTCAGTTGAAGTGAGTGGGACACACAGTGACCTTTCTCCCTGGATTCCCCAGTGAGTACCTCTGGGAAGGAAAGCATCACTCTCCTACTTACCCACAGCACCAGGTTCCCCTCAGAAAACGAACAGCACCTCCAGTGTCCTTGAAGACCTGGTCAGTACCCACAGTGTCCCCGGAGACCTGGTCTGTACCCACGGTTCCCCGGAGACCTGGTCTGTACCCACGGTTCCCCGGAGACCTGGTCTGTACCCAC
>NW_006923963.1:6502-9507 GCF_000298275.1 Orycteropus afer afer
GTGTCCCCAGAGACCTGGTCTGTACCCACGGTGTCCCCGGAGACCTGGTCTGTACCCACAATGTCCCTGGAGACCTGGTCTGTACCCACAGTTCCCCGGAGACCTGGTCTGTACCCACAGTGTCCCCAGAGACCTAGCCTGCACCGCGGTTACCCGGATCTCCCGGTGATGTCTTTCGTTGCTGTCGCTCTCCAGCCAGGCTCGGCTCATGGTGTTTGCTCAGTCCTTCATCTTTTCCAAAGTGAGCACTTGTTTTAACCGCCACTGACTTTCTGAAGAAGGGGCCAGGCTGGTTGTTTCGGAGAACGCTCTGCATTTTGGTTTTGCTGGGTGATTCTTTATCACGCCTTTGGACTTGTTCCTCTGTCCCCAGCATTTCCTGCAAACCTGCAGTTCGATCTAGAGCACTGACTGGATTTGTGCAGGGATGCCTCGGGAGGGTTGGGGTCCCTTCACCCCACACCACACTGGTGACTGATGAGGTCGGAGCTCGAAACCGAAGACTTCTCTGCGTTCAAACGCGAAACTTAAGTCTCCTCCGTCTTCACCGTCACCTGACGGCTTGTCTGGTCCTAAGTTCTAGGCTGCAGGCTGTCACACTCGGCTGCCGCTGGGAGCTGTCTGGAGCCGTCCTGCTTCCCAGTCTTCTCTCTGGGCCTGCCTTTTCCAGACCCTGCTTGTGTCCTTCCCCTGTGAGGTGAGGTGCACCTCCCTGATGCGGGCACTGCCTTCCTGGGACCCCACTTCCCAGAGCCTGGAGCTCCACCCGCCCCATCTCTCCTGGCTGCCCGGCTCTGCTTGGCCTGAGTGTCCTGTCTGCGCTCAGGCGCTTGTCCGTGGGAAGCTGTCCCCAGCTCTGACAGTGGGGTCCATCGGAGTGCCTCCTTGGGGCTCTCTGGAAGGATGTCTCAGGTGTCTCTCTGTAGCTTGAGAGGGCCTGGGCTGCAGGGGGACAGGGAGCCCAGGCCCTCACTGCCACCTGCCACCACGGCATTGAATGAGGTATTTCGCATGAACGCTCAGACTCTCTGTCTCCGGTGACTTCCTGTTTGTGTTTATATTGTATGTTGTTGTTATTATGTACTGTTGAGTTGGCTCTGACTCATAGTGACCCCTCCTTGGGTTTCCGAGGCAGTATCACTACGGAAGTAGATTGCTCCATCTTCCTTCCGAGGAGTGGCTGGTGGGTTTGAACTCCCAGCCTTCTGGTTAGCAGTCAAGTGCTTTAGGCACTATGCTACCAGAGTTCCCTATATTGTATGTAGTAAACATTATATATGGACACTTCCCAAGAAGAAATAAACTGGGCCAGGTGGTTCTCTCTGGTTCAGCAGCGGGGAGCGTTTCTGAAATGGCCTTGAACCTGGCTGGCCGTGTACTTCTGTGTGAAGAAGTGGCATTTCCACCCTGCTGGCATCTCCGTACCCAGGAGTCACGGTCGTGTGGCTTCTGTCAGTGGATTTCCTGTGCAGAGCCCTGAAAGAGCTCCAAGTTTCTTCCTGGAGTGGTGGCAGGGCCCCCCCCCCCCACACACACACTGCTGTCACAGAGGGGGTCGTTGATTGCCTCTGGGAGAGCCTGACATCCCCTCTCTTCTCCGCCTCTTAATGAGGCCCTTCTTTGTGTCAGCAAAGGCTGAGAGGTGCTGGGGATTCGAAGACGAGGGAGACTGAGTGAGGGGGCGCGGCGGGGAGCACCCCTGAGTGCACACTCTGGCCGCGTGCCGGGCCGAGGGACGCGCAGGCACAGGGCGGCCAGAGCCGCACGCATGTGCCTCCGGAGGGAGGGCTCTGCCCTGGGGTTCAGAGTCCCCTCCATCTCCAACGAGGTAGCTTACATTTTTTTTTTTTTTTTTTTTAAGAAAAAGAACCAACTAAGTATGTATTTTTAAGCCTCTGATCTTGGGGTTTTCTATAAAATTACATGAGGAAAAGATTTCTTGTCACTAAATTTAGTTTGGTTTCTTGTAAATAATAAATTTTCTCAGGCTCACTAATTACTCTTAGGGAGCAGACAGGAGTATTTGCATCTGATACTTGGTTATTTCTGCAGAAAGCCCTGTGTCTGTAAAGGCGACACAAGTGTTGATGGGATGTGGTTCTCCTCGTTTTGGTTGGTGATGTGTGTTCAGTATATACTGGCTGAGATCAGACCAGACGGAGAGTGCTAAAGGACTTTGAGCAGGGCCCCCTGGGCTTCTGTAAGGGCCTGGTGTTGTCCGGGGGGGCACGGGTCGGCGTCGTCCGGGAGGGGCATGGGGCTGGTGTCGTCCGGGAGGGGCCCGGGGCCCGGGGCCCGGGGGCTGGTGTCGTCTGGGAGGGGCATGGGGCTGGTGTGGTCCGGGAGGGGCATGGGGGCCGGGGCGGTGTTGTTCGGGAGGGGCCCGCGTGGGGTTGGACAGCATGACAAAAGCGGTCACTGTCACTGAGCTGCACATGGGAAGATGGTTGAAATGGCAGGTGCTTTGTTATATGTTTATTTGCCACAATAAAAAAAAATTCTCAGTCATCAGAGTTGCAAACATGTCAAGAAGAGAAATGTCTGTAGTGAATAGCAGACTGCAGGGAATAGCAGACTGCTCAGATTTTACGAGGAGCCCTGGTGGTGCGGTGCCTCAGGCATGGGACTGCTCACCGGAAGGTTGGCGGTTCAAGCTTACCCACCACCTGCTCCACGGAAGGAAGTTGGGGCGATCTACTTCCGTAGAGATGGTGCTGAGCGCGGCTGTGAAGCAGCTGGTGAAGAGGCCGCATGCTGCGCTGTGTTCTGTTAAACCCGGGACCACATGCTGCCTCACAGATGGTAGTTTGCAGTCATGTGGGTTGAGGGGTCAGCCATTCTTCAAAGGACAGCAACCAGGACTTTGCAAGCAATTGAACTTGTACCATTTGTTATGTCACATTGAAGAGCCTTTGACCCCTGGCCCTGCCCTGTGGTCTGTTCTCATTTATACCCCCTTTGAACAGTTGGGGTGAGGGAGGGCCCCAACATTCTGAGGGGTCAGG
>NW_006923963.1:10132-10854 GCF_000298275.1 Orycteropus afer afer
TGGCGAGTCCCGGTCACATGCTGACCTCCTGGCTGCAAGAGTCTGCAGACACAGTGTATTTGTTTTCTGCCTCGGACCCACCACCCAGACGCGCTGAAGGTGTTTTTAAAGAGGTGATGCGACTGCAGATGGCGACTGCCGCTCCCCGTTGGGGCATTTTAACCAGTGGCTTGTTAGGGCTTTAGCCAAGGAGGAGCCTCGAGTCTCTGTCTTACCTGTGACGCGAGCCTGGCAGCTGGAGCGTTCACTGATTTCCTTGGAGATACGTTCCCGCTTTGTTCTTCTCTCGACCTCTTTGCACTCTCAGCTTCTCCCCCATCCCGGGCTCGGGCTCCCTGTTCTCTGTAGCACCTGTGCTCTTTCCACTCTCGGGCCCTGTCTCTCCTGGTGTCTGTCAGCTTCCGCGTGAGGACAGTTTTGTCAGAAGTGGATTTCCAGGATCCCCTTCCCAGTCGTCTTGGTCTGCTGGCTCCCCTGAAACCTGTCCACCGTGGCTGCCCCTGCTGGCGTTTGAATACTGGTGGCATAGCCCCCAGCATCCCAGCCGTGTGTCAGCCACCACAGTGCGACCGACGGGCAGACGGGTGGTGGTCAGCAGGGTAATCTTCCTGCCCACAACAATGCCTTCACCTTCTGCTTCTACAGCTGGGATGGGGCCCAGTCTCCCATCTTCTTCTTCTTCTTTTTTTTTTTTTAATTAGGATTTGGGTGAAGATTTACAG
>NW_006923963.1:10954-11735 GCF_000298275.1 Orycteropus afer afer
TGGCGAGTCCCGGTCACATGCTGACCTCCTGGCTGCAAGAGTCTGCAGACACAGTGTATTTGTTTTCTGCCTCGGACCCACCACCCAGACGCGCTAAAGGTGTTTTTAAAGAGGTGATGGCGACTGCAGATGTCGACTGCAGCTCCCCGTTGGGGCATTTTAACCAGTGGCTTGTTAGGGGCTTTTAGCCAAGGAGGAGCCTCGAGTCTCTGTCTTATCTGTGACGCAAGCCTGGCAGCTGAAGCTTTCACTGATTTCCTTGGAGATATGTTCCCGCTTTGTTCTTCTTTCTACCTCTTTGCACTCTCATCTTCTCCCCCCATCCCGGGCTCGGGCTCCCTGTTCTCTGTAGCGCCTGTGCTCTTTCCACTCTCGGGCCCTGTCTCTCCTGGTGTCTGTCAGCTTCCGCGTGAGGACAGTTTTGTCAGAAGTTGATTTCCAGGATCCCCTTCCCAGTCGTCTTGGTCTGGTGGCTCCCCTGAAACCTGTCCACCGTGGCTGCCCCTGCTGGCGTTTGAATACTGGTGGCATAGCCTCCAGCATCCCAGCCGTGTGTCAGCCACCACAGTGCGACC
Source organism: Orycteropus afer afer (assembly GCF_000298275.1). NCBI lineage: Eukaryota > Metazoa > Chordata > Mammalia > Tubulidentata > Orycteropodidae > Orycteropus > Orycteropus afer. The sequence goes on from NW_006923963.1 coordinate 11,530, forward strand.
GACTGGCAGACGGGTGGTGGTCAGCAGGGTAATCTTCCTGCCCACAACAATGCCTTCACCTTCTGCTTCTACAGCTGTGATGGGGCCCAGTCTCCCATCTTCTTTTTTTTTTTTTTATTAGGATTTGGGTGAAGATTTACAGAGTCAATTCACTTTTCATACAGCAGTTCACATATACTTTGTCTCATGTCATTGACCAAAATTTA
>NW_006923963.1:14375-15734 GCF_000298275.1 Orycteropus afer afer
GTGGAGAAATTCTGGTGGTGGCTCCCTTGTGTCCCAGCCTGGGAAGGCATGGAGACAGCGTGCCAGGTCCTTAGCTGTGCTCACTGGGTCAGGACCAGTGCTGGTGACAGGACCGTGTTCGGCTGGGAGGGGAGGAGTTCTCGGGCAAATGAGAACCTGGCTGGACGATGGTGAGCGTGCTCGGGCACGCACTTTCTAGCGCATTCCCTGCTGTGGAGACAAGCTAAGCATCAGCTGACCAAGTTGGTTTCTGTATCTTTGGGATATAATCAAATGCACAGACATAGACGCACACGTTTGCACACACACATGCTTTTCAAACAAATCCTTCACTGTTGTGGTAAAATCCTTTAGTTTTTCTCTGTTGCTTATAAAAATGATAAATATTTATGGGAGGAAATCTGAAAGATACACACAGAGGGCCTGGCACATGGATGAACGAGAAATTACCCATATTGTCCACTGGCTGAGGGTGTAACCCCTGTGGCGTTGTTTTTGCTCTGTGTCCTTTGCATATGTGAACTCACACACTGGGGTAATTGTATGGATGCCATTAAGTACCCTTCTGTTTTCTCCCAGTTGCATGTTTAAGCATGTCTCATACCATTTAATGTTCTTTAAAAATATGTGTGTTTCACAATTTGTTGAGACAGGATTTACAGGCCGTAGTTCACCTGTTTAAAGCCTACATGCTGAGTTTGTACTTTATTCACAGTTACACAACGTGAGTGTGTTTTTAAAAGATACAGTATCCCATTTAATTAGGCCCTAAACTTGGACCTGCCATCTTTAATAGTATACATTTCCCCATCTTTTGTTTTATGTCTTCTGAGTATTTAGAGGTAATTTCTAAGTGCACATATCCTTATATCATCCTCCATGACAAGTAAGCATTTTTGTTTCCACTTTTCATGAAAGGAGATGGAATAATCATTTCATTAAAGAAAAATTTCACCCTACCAGGTGTTGCAAACAAAAGGCAGAGAATTCACTCTTGTCTCCCGCTCAGCCCTCTGTGGGAACCACAGGGGCGGAGGCAGCCGTTACAGAACCCAGGCCACCCACGTCCAGGTTTGCAGCGGGGGCACACAGAGGTGACCGTTTGTTTCATGTGGGAATTCTTTGCTTACATAAGTAAGTAAGTAAATAAAATCATTGTCGAATTCCTTTAAGAAGGGAATTTCTTTAATTCGTTTAAACCATTTTTTTAAAAAAAACAGTAAACAACTCACTGTCATCAAGTCAATTGCCTCTAGTAGTGACCCCCATGGGGTTTCCGAGTCTATAACTCTTTACAGAAGGATCACCCCGTTTTCCTTTCATAGAGCAGCTGCTTGATTTGAACTGCTGACCTTCTGG
>NW_006923963.1:17049-17738 GCF_000298275.1 Orycteropus afer afer
AGCCCAAACCACACCCATTGCCGTGGAGTCGATTCTGACCCACAGCGCCCCTAGAGGACAGAGTGGAACTGCCCACAGGGTCTCCAAGGCTGTCATCTCTACAGAAGCCTGACTGCCACACCTTTTTCCTGCCGGTGGGCTTGAACCTTTTGGTTAGCAGCTGAAAACAACCTTTGTGCCAGCAGGGCTCCTTGAAAATTGCTTTTTAAAACTTACTTTATCTGCACTCCTTCGGTTTTCAGGACGTGGACTTCCTCAAGGGTTTGTGGTGTGGGAAGTAACCTCCCACCAGGACTCCTGAGCAACTGGAGTGTGTGGAAGGGCTGGGAGCGCTGGCCCTCTGTGCACGCATGAGGCCGCGGTGGGTGGCATTCACTGGCTGCCGTCCTTGAGGAGTTCCCCCGGGCTCTTCCGTTTGCATGGGGCTGTGTCAGAGGCGGAGGTGGATTTTGAAAGCAGTGAAGTAGAGAGAATTTGGCCTAAAACCACTGCCTAAGCGCCAGTCAGCTTCTGGCTGAGGGTGAGAGGCTGAGCTCCCCGTCCAGGCCGGTCCCCGATCTTCGTTCCTACGCTAACAGCAGGTCGAACCAGGGCCCTCTCGGGCTGCACAGGCACTGCTGCAGCTTATGTTAGGCTGGAAACACCCCGTCTGATGTGCTTCTTTTTTTTTTTTTTTTTATTTTTTTCCG
>NW_006923964.1:0-795 GCF_000298275.1 Orycteropus afer afer
CTAACTCCAGATGGATCAAAGACTTAAATGTGAAACCTAAAACCATAAACTTCCTCAAGGAGAAAATAGGGGAAATTTAGAGGGGCTAATATATGGCATAAATAGCCTGTCAAACATAACCCAAAATGCACAAACAGCTGAAGATAAACTAGACTAATGGACCTTCTAAAAATTAGATTTTTATGTGTTTCCAAAGACTTCTCCAAAAGAGTAAAAAGAGAAGCTACAGATTAGGAAAAAATATTCAGAAGCAACACATCTGACAAGGGACTTATCTCTAATATTTATAGAAAACTCCAACACCTCAAAAACAAAAAGATTAACAATCCAATTCAAAAATGGGCAGAAGACATGAATAGACACTTCACCAAAAAGGATTTTCAGGCAGCCAGCAAATACATGAAGAAATTCTCATGGTCATTAGCCATCAGAAAGATGCAAATCAAAACAACGAGATACCATCTCACCCCAGCACTAATGGCAAAGTTCAACAAGACAGAGAATAACAGATGCTGAGGAGACTTTGGAGAGATTGGGACTCTCATCCACTACTGGTGGGACTGTAAAATGATACAACCACTGTGGAAAGCAGTATAGTTATTCCTTAAAGCTGGAATAAGAAATATCATTTGACCCAGTAATCCCATTAGTGGGTATAGATCCTAAAGAAGTAAAAGCCAGGAGAAGAACAGATATATGGACACCCATGTTCATCACAGCACTATTTACAATAGCAAAAAGATGGAAACAATCTAGCTGCCGATCAAGAGAAGAATGGATAACCAAACTATGGTA
>NW_006923964.1:2227-2868 GCF_000298275.1 Orycteropus afer afer
TGTGGTCAATGTCATGAGACAAAGTGTATATGAACTGCTGTATAGAAAGTGTAAACTCTGTAAACTTTCACCCAAATCACAATAAAATCACAATTAAAAAAATATAAAAAAAAGGAAGAGAGTAAATCTTCAACAAAATCCTAGCCAATAGACTCCTACAAAATATCATAAAAAATAATTCATTATGACCAAGTGGGACTCATATCAGGTATGCAAGGATGGTGCAACATTAGAAAAACAATCAACGTCATCTATCACATAAATAAAACAAAGGAAAAGAATCACATGGTCATATCAATTGATGTAGAAAACGCATTTGATAAAATCCAACTCCCATTCCTGATCAAAACTCTCAGAAAAATAGGAATAGGAAGGGCATATATGCAAACCCAACAGCCAACATTATTCTCAATGGAGACTGAAACCATTCCCCTTGCAAACAGGAACCAGAAAAGGATGCCCTCTATCACCACTTCTATTCAACATTGTATTGGAAGCCCCGGTCAGGGTAATAAAGCAAGAAAGGGAGATCAAAGGCATCCAAATATGTAATGAAGAAGTCAAACTATCCCTGTTTGTTGGTGATATGATCCTATACCTGGAAAACCCAAGAGACTCAGTCAAAAATCTACTGGAACTAA
>NW_006923964.1:4533-6701 GCF_000298275.1 Orycteropus afer afer
TGCCCATCAATAGAAGAATGGATAACCAAACTATGGTAATACACAAAATGGAATACTATGCAACCCTAAAGAGTAACATAGAATAGCCAAAACACCACATTACGTGGATGAACTTGGAGGACATTATGCTCAGTTAAATAAATCACAAATACAGAAAGACAAATATTGTATTAGTCCGTTATTGTAAAATAATCAAGGAAAGGTTTATATATGGAAGGAAATTTTCTTTGTTGGTTAGCAGGGGTGGGAGGAGAGGAGAGGGAACACTGTTACATAGGTAGAGAGAAACACTGATTTGGGTGAAGAGAAGGGCAATGTACCAAATGTGAGTGATCAACACAGTGGCATTGAGGAAGAGGAACACACAGAGAGGTGTTTGGTAGGTACAGACAACAAAGATGGATCCTTTTGCACATACAGCACTGTGTTGTCAGTGATAGCAAGCATTGATCTACAGGTGGATAGATGGGTAGACAGACACAACGATTAAGTATGTCTGTGTGGGGGTTGTGTGCCCATGATCATATATAGGGTTTTCAGAGAATGTTTCTACACGTGTATTTGTACGTTCTGTAAGAATTCCCAGGTATATAGTGGAGCTGACCAGGGACAAGGTTGTAGTCAGTTCTTGGCCACAGCCAGCTATGCAGAGGGAGCAAGTAGATGGACCTGTGGGCTCGGGACCATAGCTTCAGGGGACATCAAGCTCAACTGTCATAACATACAACACAAAAACATTGTTCCACATACTACTTTGGCAAGTAGCAACTGGGACCTTAAAAGCTTGCAAACAGTGATCTAGATGCAACGATGGTTCTCTCCTCATCCAGACCAAAGAAGAATCAAAAACAAAGACACATGGAAACTATTAGTCCATGCAATTCTCAGCCTAAACAACTATGAGACAAGAAGAAATAGATGGTGTCCGGCTACCAGTGTCAACCACTCAGAGGAGGATCTATGTAGGAGATCCTGGAAAGAGTGGGAGAACAATGTGCAACAAAACTCAAAATCATAAAAAAAAAAAAAGGACCAGGTTTGTTGCTCTGATAGAACCTGATGGAACCCCTGAGACTATGGCCCTAGCTGTCCTTCAGGTCTGGAATCGAACATACTCCTGTGACTTCCAGCCAAGCAAAAGACAGGCATATGAGCTGAACATTTACATTAGGTAGATACACTCCTTGGAGAGATCAATCAGTGGAGAATAGAAGGGCTGTGTACGCACTGTTGTTGTTTTGTGCTGTCGATTTGTCTCTGACTCATAGTGACCCTATGCACGGCAGAACAAAACACTGCCCAGTCTCAGGCCAGTTCCATGTTCTTTGCTATACTTAAGCCCATCATTGCATCCTCTATGTCAATTGATCTTGTTGAGGGCCTGCCCCTCTTTGGTCAACCCTCCTCCTTACCAAGCATGATATCCTTCTCCAGGGAATGGTTCCTTCTTACAACATAACCAAAGTAGGTGAGACAAAGTCTGGCCACTCTCACTTCCAAGGACCATTCCAGCTGCACTTCCTCCAGGACACATGTGCTAGTTCTTTTAGCAGCTCATGGTACTTTCAGCAATCTTCACCAGCACCACAACTCAAAAGCATTGACTCTTCTGCAGTCTTCCTTATACATTGTCCAGTTCTCAAATGCTTAAGAGGCAACTGAAAATACCATGACTTGGGGTAGGTGCCTCTTTGCTCTTCATCACTTGAAAGAGGTCTTTTGCAGCAGATTTAAAGTCTTTAAACTTCATTAGTAAGTGCTTCAAGTAATTAGCCATTAGAAAGATGCAAATCAAAACAACAATGAGATATCACCTCACCCCAGCAATAACAGCAAAGTTCAGTAAAACAGAAAACAGCAAATGCTGGTAAGAGTCAATGTTCACCATACTTACTCAATTTGTATGTTCAGCAAATAATTAGAGAAGCTGGATTACATGAAGAAGAACATGGAATCAGAATTGGAGGAAGACTAATTAACAACCTGCAATACGCAGATGACACAACTTTGCTTGCTGAAAATGAGGATGACTTGAAGCGCTTACTGATGAAGATTAAAGACTACAGTCTTCAGTATGGATTACACCTCAATATAAAGAAAAAAAAAAATCCTCACAACTGGGACAATAAGCAGAATCATGATAAACGGAGAAAAGACTGAAGTTGTCA
>NW_006923964.1:7401-9954 GCF_000298275.1 Orycteropus afer afer
GCGAAAAAAGGGAAGACCCTCAAGGACATGAATTGACACAGCAGCTGCAACAATGGGCTCCGGTATAGCAAGTACTGTCGGGGGCTGCCATAGGACCAGGCAGTGTTTTGTTCTGTTGTACATAGGATTGATATGAGTCAGAGCTGACTCGAAGGCACCGAACAACAACAATGGCTAATGGTCTTGAGTATTTCTTCTGTGTTTGTTGGTCACCTGAATGCATTTTTTTGTAAAGTTGTCTGTTCATGTCTTCTGCTCATATTTTAATTGGGTTGTCTTTTTGTTGTTGAGCTGGTAAAATTTTCTACAAATATGAGAGATTAGTCCCTTTTCACATATGTCCTTGCCAAATATTTTGTCCCAATCTGTAAGTCCTGGTTTTACTCTTTTGAACAAGTCTTTTGATGTGCATAAGTATTTAATTCTTATGAGATCTGAGTCATCTAGTTTACCTTCTGCTGGTTGTGTTTTATTTGGATATGCTTGATAGAAAATATATGCCATAAATTAAGGTCTCTAAGTTTGCCTCCATTTTTTCTTTGATGATCTTTATAGTTTTAGGTTTTACATTTAGGTCTTTGATCCACCTTAAGTTAGTTTTGTTGTGGGGTATGGATCTTATTTCATTCTTCTGTAAGTGGATAAGGAGCTCTGGTGACATAGTGCCTAAGGCATTTGACTGCTAGCCAGAAGGCTGGCGGTTCAAAATCACAAGCCACTTCTCGGAAAGAAGCTTGGAAAATCTACTTCCATATAGATACCACCTCGGAAACCCAAGGACAGGTTGCTGTGAGTAGGATTTGACTTGACAGCAGACTTTGGTTTGGTTTTGGTAAATGGATAAACACTTTTGCCAGCACCATTTATTAAAGAGACTATCTCTTCCCCATTTAATGTATTTCAGTCCTTTGTAGAAGTTCAGGTGTCCATAGATGGATGGAAATACTTCTGGGTTCTCAATTCTGCTCCATTCATCTATGTGTTTACTGTTGTTCCTACTGTGGATGTATAGTAGGTTTTGAGATTAAGAAGAGTGAGACCAGGGTTCCGGCAAGATGGTGGACTAGGCAGAAGACTGCACAGACATTCCTCAACAAAGAAAAGGAAAACCAATTAACACAGACACAGAAGATAATCCTGGACCACTGAGTCTTGAAGGGAAGGATATAGAAGTGGACTAAATCCCAATAAGTAGAAAAATTTGCATGAAAATACCAAAAGAGGAGACATACGGAGCTGCAGTCTGCCAGTGATCCTGAGCAATGATGATAGCACAGACAGCTTGGAGATTCCCAAGTGGTGGTAGGACCTAAGAATTAGCCTAAAAATCAGCCCTGCTAGCCAGGGACTACACAGAGGACTGCTCTGGTGGCTGGGGAATAAATGGAGAAGGTGAAGAGAAAGGCAGGCTGAGCTGTGGACCTTTGCCAGTCCAGAGGGAACCGCCATTTTGAAGGTCTAAAAGCAGATTGACTATTTTGGATATTTAAAGAGACAGAGTTCTCGGAGATTCTGGGGCTTAAGAACACATTCTAATTTCTAGCAACACCAACAACACTCCAGACCTGCAAGACTGAAAAGGTATTACATTCCTCTTGTTACTCTTATACCCCACACCTGCTTGGTGAATAGAGATGCAGCCATCCCCCACTCCCACCAACCTTCTAGGCCCACAGGAACTCCATCACAGTCTGTGTGCTCAGATGGAGCCAGGGTGACCTGCCCTGTCCTCCACCGATTTTTTTTCTATCTTTTTTAATTATTCTCTTTTTCACTTTCATTTTTCTAGTAATTAGTTTGTTTGTATTTCTCTGTTTTGAAACAATGAATATTATTAATACTTCTGTCCTTTTTCTATTATTCTTAATCTTCCCCTCCCAGATCCCAGTTTTCAGCATTTTTTCTTTTCCATGTTCCTTTTTGAATTTTTTTAAAAGTTTTTTTTTCTTCCCCTTTTTTCCCATGGTTAGCCCCACTCCTTGCTTTTCTTTTTACATTTTTTTACCATTTTTTCCTTCATTATTTTCCTCTACTTTTTTTCTCTTAGTGCCCTATCACCAGATATTGCAGGTTTTCTTCTTTTTCTTTTTCTTTTTTTAGCTATTGTTCCTGTGTGATTACATGGTGTATTTTTTGCCCATGTGCTTTTATCTTTTTTATGCTTGTTCAATTGTAATTTGTGTCTAAATGAATGGGAGACAACAATAGTCCCAATAAGATACAACTATACCAACAACTCCTGCAACTTCACTAAATGAGCTAAAGCCACTAAATCCTTCTCCACCAATGGGCCAATGACAAAAAAAAAAAAAAAAAAAAACACCAAGAAGAATCTGAACCACCCTTGGCTGGTCTCCAAAAACAGTTAACAGAGATCTAAATACAACAATGTCATGAAGCCTTGGAGACAAAAGACCATCAAAGTCCACACAAAAAAGCAGGATAAAGTGGTAGAAACAAGGGAGCAGGATACAGACCCAGAACACATCCCTGACGAAGTAGCAGCATTGGAACTCTCTGATAAGGAATTCAAAAGAATTATCTTTAGGTATC
>NW_006923964.1:11671-12269 GCF_000298275.1 Orycteropus afer afer
CACCATACTACACAAAGAAGGACATTATATAATGATTAAAGGATCAATTGAACATGAAGATATAACCATAATAAATATCTATGGACCCAATGAAAGAGCCTCAAATTACATAAATCACACTTTAAAAGAGTTGAAAAGCCAAATAGATGACTCCACAGTCATAGTGGGAAATTTTAATACACCACTTTCTTTGAAAGATAGAACAACTGGAAAGAAACTTAATAAACATGTAGAAGAACTAAATAATACACTCCATCAACTTAGACTTAAAGACATCTACAGAGCACTTCACCTAACAGCAGCACATTATACATTCTTCTCCAATGCACATGGAACATTTTCTATGATAGACCAAATGTTAGGCCATAAAGCAAGCCTTAGTAAATTTAAAAACATTGAAATACTGCAAAGCATCTTCTCAGATCATAATAATATCAAATTGTTGTTGCTGTTGTTAAGTCAGGTCAAATCGTTTCCAACTCATAGCGACCCCATGCACAGCGGAACGAAACACTGCCCGATCCCGCGCCAGCCCCACAATCCCTGCTATACTTGAACCCATCATCGCAGCCACCGTATCAATCCATCTCCTTGAAGG
>NW_006923964.1:14043-15429 GCF_000298275.1 Orycteropus afer afer
TTTATGTGCTTCCAAAGACTTCTCCAAAAGAGTCACAAGAGAACCTACAGATTGAGAAAAAAAATATTTGGTAATAACACATCTGAAAAGGGACTTATCTCTAGAATTTACAGAAAACTCCAACATCTCAATAACAAAAAGAGAAACAATCCAATTAAAAAATGGGCAGAAGACACGAATAGATACTTCACCAAGGAAGATAGCCAAGTGGCCAACAAACATATGAAGAAATGCTCACGATCAATAGCTATTAGAAAGATGCAAATCAAAACAATGAGATACCATCTTGCTCCAGCACTAGTAGCAAAGTACAACAAGACAGCAATTAACAAATGCTGGTGAGGTTGTAGAGAGATTTTGACTCTCATACATTACTGGTGCGACTGTAAAATGGTACAACCATTGTGGAAATCAGTATGGCGATTCCTTCAAAAGCTGGAATTAGAAATACCATTTAACTCAGCCATCCCATTACTAGGTACATACCCTAAAGAAGTGAGAGCCATGACAAGAACAGATGTATGCACACCCATGTTCATTGCAGTACTATTTACAATAGCCAAAAGATGGAAAGACCCTAGGTGTCCATCAACTGAGGAATGGATAACCAAACTATGGTACATACACAAAATGGAATACTATGCAATGCTAAAGAATAATGTAGAATCTGCAAAACACCGCATAACATGGATTAACTTGGAGGACATTATGTTGAGTGAAATAAGTCAATCACAAAAGGACAAATTTTGTATTAGTCAGTTATTGTAAAAGTTAAGGAAAGGTTTATCTGTATAAGGAAATTTTCTTTGTTGGTTACCAGGCAGGGGTGGGAGGATAGGCCAGGGAATGCTGTTAGATAGATAGAGATAAGTATTGATTTGGATGAAGAGAAGGGCAATGTACCAAATGTGAGTGACCAATATAGCAGCACTGAGGATGAGAAAGACATAGACAGGCACATGGGAGGTACAGACAACAAATATGAACACTTTTGTACATACAGTACTGTATTGTCCGTGAAGGCTAACATGGGTATATGGGTGGGTAGATGTGTGGACAGCCTAAACTCTTAGGTATGTCTATGAAATGGAGAGTGTATCCAAGAACATATATAGGGTTGGCAGACAATTGTCCTATAAGTTTATGTGAATGATCAGAATTCCCAGGGTATAGTAGAGCTGACAAGGGGAAAGGTTGGAATCATGGCTTGGTCACATCCAACCACCCAGAGGGACCGAGCAGTTGAACCTGAGGGCTTGGGACCATACTCGCAGAGGACATCAAGCTCAATTGGCATAACATACTATACAAAACATTGTTCCACCTCCTACTTCGGCGAGTAGCCACTGTGATCTTAAAAGCTAGCAAGCTGCCATCTAGATGCAA
>NW_006923964.1:15675-17383 GCF_000298275.1 Orycteropus afer afer
AAAAAAAGGGGGGGGGACCAGGTTTGCTAGTCCGATAGGGCCTAGTGAAACCACTGAGACTATGGTCCTAGTTGCCCTTCAGATCTGGAATTAAACCCACACCTGTGGTTTCCAGCCAAACAAAAGACAGGTAAATGAGTTGAGCATTTCCGTCAAGTAGATACACTCCTTGGAGAGAACAATCATGGGAGAAAGAAGGTTACTTATGCACAGGGAGAGAGCTCAGCGGGTAGGAGTGCATGGAGGGATGGACACAGGGAAGAGGCAACTATGGGGAGAAAGTGGGAGGGGAGCTGCTGCATTGTAGTAAACTGTGGTCAATGTCATGAGACAAAGTATATGTGATCTGCGGTATTGAAAGTGAATTTGCTCTGTAAGCCTTCACCCAAATCACAATTAAAAAAAAAAAAAAAAAGAAGAAGAAGAAGAGTGAGGCCTCTTAACTTTGTTCTTCATTGGTACGTTTGCTTATCCATGGTCTCTTTATATTATATAAATTTAATAATTGGTTTTTCCATGTATTTAAAGAATGTTGGTGGAATCTGGATAAGTATTGCATTATATCTATAGATTCCTTTGGGTAGTATTGACATTTTCACAATATTAAGTCTTCCTGTTCATGAGCATGGTATGTTCTTTCATTTATGTAGATGTCTTTGTTTCTTGTAGTAGTGTTGTGTAGTTTTCTTTGTGTAAGTCTTTTGTGTCTCGATTAAAGTTATTCCTAAGTATTTTATCTTTTCGGTAGCTATTGAAAATGATATTGTTTTCCTTATCTTCTTTTTAGAGGTTTCTCTGTCAGCAGAGGAATCTGACTGATTTTTGTATGTTTTGCTTAACTTTTCAATTTGTTCAAGTAATTTTGTTCCTCAGTCTCTAGGATTTTCTATGTACAGGATCATATTATCTGCAAATTGGGATAGTTCTACAGTTCTTTACCAATTCAGATGTATTTTATTTCCATTTCATGCCTTATTACCCTGGCTATGAGTTCCAGTACAATACTGAATAGAAATGATGACAGAGGGTATCCTTGTCTGACTCTCCTTCAAAAAGGGAATGCTTTCATTTTCTCTTCATTAAGAATAATGTTGGCTATTGGTTTTATAGTGAGGAGTCAGCCTCAGGGATCCAGGTGAGGAGAAGGAACCCAGGCCATGCCCGACAAGCGGCAAGGTGGCAAGGAGGAAAAAGGACAGCAAAGGTAAAGGGGACCAGGACAGAGTGATGAATCAGCCGCAGGGATCCAGGTGAGGAGAGGGTATTTACTTGATCTATATAGACAGAAGAATTGTAGGTCACGTGAACAGCAACCTAGATTGAATTGCCAGAATAGAGAGTCAAGACCTCTCAAACAATTCCTAGGCTTGAGTCACTTTACGGACCCACACCCCTTGAATGAAGGGGAGGCCAGGTCCCTTTGAGGAAGGAACCCACTACATTGACAAAAATCTATAATAACAGTCTTTCTCCTAGCCTTCCCAAAGGAATCTGAGGCCTTTTACGAGAGTGACTGTTCATTGGGGAAAAGAAAATAATCAGACTTTTTGGAGATTGCTGGACACAGGCTCTGAACTGACACTAATTCCAGGAGACCCAAAGCGTCACTGTGGCCCACCAGTCAGAGTGGGGGCATATGGAGGTCAAGTTATTGATGGAGTCTTAGCCAAGGTGCATCTCACAGTGGGTCCAGTGGGTCCCTGAACCC
>NW_006923965.1:0-3639 GCF_000298275.1 Orycteropus afer afer
TGTTTCCAACTTTTGCATTCCAGTCACCAGTGATAATTAACACATCCTGATTGCATGTTTGGTCAATTTCAGACTGCAGAAGTTGATAAAAATCTTCAAATTCCTCATCTTTGGCTTTGGTAGTTGGTGCACAAATTTGAGTAATAGTTGTATTAACGGGTCTTCCTTGTAGGCATATAGATATTATCCTATCACTGACATCATTGTACTTCAGGAAAGATCTTGAATCCTTTGTGATGATGAATGCCACACCATGCTTCTTCAAACTGTCATTCCCAGCATAATAAATCATACGGTTGTCTGATTCAAAATGGCCCAAAGCAGTCCATTTCAGCTCACTAAGGCCAAGGATATTAATCTTTATGTGTTTCATCATTTTTGACAACTTCCAATTTTCCTAGATTCATACTTTGTACATTTCATGTTCCGATGATTAATGGATGTCTGCAGCTGTTTCTCCTCAATTTGAGTGGTGCCACATCAGCAAATGGAGGTCTCAAAAGCTTACCTTATCCATATGAGTAAGGCTGGGTTTATGCTGATGATTCAGCGCTTTCCCAGTCCTATTTGGAGAGCCTTCTAACCTAATAGGACTATTCATAAAGTTGCGTGTTAATGCATCAGACAGTGTTTCTTTGGTATTCATAAGGATTTCCCTGGCCAATTCTTTGAGAAGTGGATGGCCTCTTCCTTCTTCCTTCTTCCTAGTCTGTCTCAGTGTGTAAGCTGGCCTGATACCTGTGCACCACATGCATCCCACTGGTTTAAAACACCAGTGGCTCAGCCTCAAAACTCATATCTACACATCACCACAGTAGGACAAACCGACAGACAAGATTGCCTCCCTGTTGGAAACCTCTCCTACCACCTTTACCTGGGTCGCTGCAGCTGACTCCTCCTCTGTCCAGGTTCCTGGGGCTTTGAATCCCCTTTCTCCTGCTCTCCCACCCTGCTGCTTTGGGCATGTCTGGAATCCCTCTCCTTACCTGGATCCCTGCGGCTGACTGCCCAAATGAGTCTACACCCACCAATATAATAAGTGTTCTGGAGCATATTTCTACATATGTATTTACATATGCTGCAAATATATACATGAATATAGTACACCATACAGGGGACAAAGTTATGAAAACTTCTTAGCCATAATCAAACACGTTGAGGAAATGAGTTGTCAGGCCTAGGGGTTCAGCACAATATTCTGGGGAACAGCAAGGTCAACTGGCATACCATAGTCCATAAGGACAATATTCTACATCTTACTTTGGTGAGTAGTGACTGGCATCTTAAAAGGTTGTGAAAGGCAATCTAAGGTCCCTGTGCTAGTTAAGTTTGTGTCATCTTGGCTGGGCCTGGTTTTGAGTGGCTGGGCACCTGGATGTAGTTATTCCTCATGATGAGACTGGTAATCAACTCCATGGTGGAATATGCTGTGAGCAGCTGAGTAGGTGACTTAGGCAAATGGTCTGCTTCCTGTATATAAGGAGAAGCCTTAGGGAACCATGTCTAGCTTATGGCATGCTGGAACCCTGCATGTAGTTGAGTTGTTGTTCAGCAGCCTCCCATGCTCTGCTGATCTTGGGACTTTTGATGGACTTGAATTAATGGCCTGCAATGTGGTTTTGTAATATTGGGACTGTGCCTTGTTACTTGGGGTCTCTGGTGGTGTAGTGCCTAGGGCATTTGACTACTAACCAGAGGCTGGCGGTTCAAACCCACAAGCCATTGTCAGTCTCAGCAGCCAGCAGCTGAGTGAAGAAAAGCTCCCAGCTTCTGTGGGCCAGGAGCAGGAGGTAGAGCTGAAGCCCAAGGTTGAGGGGCTTTCACCCAGCCCCTGGAGACTGGCACTTTGAACTCAGACTTAAAGCCTCCAAATTGTAAGAATAAACTCCTGTTTGTTAAGGCCATCCCATTTGTGGTATTTTCTTGTCAGAGCGGCACCAGGTAACCAGAACAGTGCCAGTATTAGTCTCTACCCATCCAGAGCAAGAAGAGTGAAGAAAATCAAGCATAAGGAAACAAATCGTCCAAAGGGCTAATGGACCATTTGAACTCTGGCCTTCATGACCTTGAGACCAGAAGAACTCAATGGTGACTGACTACCATGGCTGACTGCTCTGAAAGGTATCACAATACAAAATTCAAAATCATAAAAAACAGACACACAAACAAAAAAGACCAGGATTACTGGTTTGATAGGTACTGATGGAACCCCTGAGACTGTAACCTTTATACCCTTCACACTTGAAATGGAATTCAGCCCGGTGGCTCAACTTTCAGCCAAAATATTACAGATAGGCCTACAAGGTAAACAACAACACCAAGGAGGTACACACTCCTTAGAACAATCATCCACAATAAATAAAAAAGGCAACATTTGCCCAGGAATATAGCTCAAAAGGCAGGAAGGGACAGGAAGGAAGGACAAATGGGAATGCTAAACACAGAGAGGAGGTAAGAAGAGTTCTGTTATATTGCAAGCAATGTCACAAAACACAAAATGTATGTGAATTGCTGAATGGAAAACCAAATTGCTTTGTAAACTTTCATCCAAATCAGAATAAAAAGTTTATATGTGTGTGTGTATGTGTGTGCACTATGTTCACATGCATAAACATTTCTCTGAAATCAATGCCAGAGGCTGCTTTATCAATGTACTGTATCATTGGTAGTGGGTGAAAGTATCTTTTTGTATATTTGCTAAAATTGAATTTTGTCAATATCTTCCTAAATTTTTGTAAATTGCATATCAAGCTTGATTTATTTTAATTGGATTTTTGCCAATTTTTATTGAAGTTATGCTTCTTGCCATTTGTATTTCATCCTCTGTGATTGCCTGTGGATATCCCCGTTCACTCTTTTATTGGATTGTTTGCATTTTTCTTCATCCTTTATGAGTATTATTTTTATATTCTGCTAGTTATCTTTTATGGCCATTCAGAAAGTACTTCCAAGGAAACAGTTAAAGATGAAATGGGGTTGGGGGTTGGGATCAGCAGTTGCACATTGTATTCTAAGCATCTTAACCCCACCAATAAATCAGCACAAGTGGAGACTCAAAAGAACCACAGTCCAATTGGAACTAGGGATTGTAGTGGTTCATGAAATTGATTTATTCAACATAAGACAAAATGAAGCAGGAAGGAAGAGAAGCTATACCAGGTAAGACCTATTAGTATGTGAGAAATGGATGGAGAGCTTAATATATCAGTTTTCTTTCTGGCTATCAATCTGAGTGGGAGAATCGGCTTTCACAAGTTGGTGAGAGTGAAACAAAGGACAATCCTTCCTGTTTATATATTGACAAATAGATAAAATTTATATGGGCAGAGAAAGGGAAAACACAACATAACAATAGCAAGACTGAGAAGAAGGACTTGAAGTTTTTATAAAATTGGACTTGATAAATTAATATATTAGGGTCCTTTGTAGGAGCTCTAGTGACACAGTGCCTAAGACATTTGACTGCTAACCAGAAGGCTGGCAGTTCAAACTCACCAGCCACTGGTAGAAGGAAGAGTGGGGAATCTACTTCTGTAAAGATGTCGTTGTTGTTATTTGCCGTCGAGTCGGCCCCGACTCATAGTGACCCCTCCTTGGGTTTCCGAGGCAGTATCACTACAGAAGTAGGATTGCCCAACC
>NW_006923965.1:4109-10387 GCF_000298275.1 Orycteropus afer afer
CATAACAACAACAACAAGAAGCAGATAGACAGACACTGATGACTTTAATCCAATTAGGGGTGAAACTGATTTGAGATTGGCTTGTAGTTTTTATAAGGCTTCTGGTTTAAACATGTTCCAAAGATAAAACCCTCTAGGCCTTTCAACTGGGAGCCTGGTGTATTCACATACTCCCTCCTTCTGGCAAATTCCAGACCCTAATCCTTGATGTCATAACATCAAAAGATTGCCAAAAGCGCAACTTATTATTTTTATTATTTTTTTCTGAGTTTGTCAGTTTAACATTTAGCCTTTCTACTCATTGCAAATATCTCTAGGGAGAAAAGTGCTCATGAGCGTGAGACCTTAATGATCCCAATGTTGTCTTCAGTACTATGAGACTGCCAATGTCTGACCTGATTTCTCTGTGCTACAGAAGTGATTCACTGTTTGGCCAACGCCTGGATTATCAGCCTCTTGCCCTTGCCCAGGATTTGTGAATATTCCCAGAAAATCATTGCAGAATATCAGTTTATCTCCCACATTTCTTCCCCTTCCAAAATCTTTTTGTCTCTAGTTTTCATTGCTTTCCTGTGTTTAAGAATATTGTTTTTGTATTGTATCTCTGGGAACACTGGTCTACTACTAAGTAATCTATCCTATACTCAACTCTCCAGTTAAAATTTTAAAGTTCAGACATAAGAGTCAATTATTGTAAGTTATTAGGCAAAAAATTATGCAGATAAATGGCAGGCTGGCATCAGAGTTCTCATCTACAATGTAAATACTTGAAAACTAGCTTTCTGAGAGAAAAGAATTACTGGTATGGAATGATATACCTACTTAATTTTTTGTTTTACAACACATAAAATTGCATTCTAGTATGTAAAACTCCAGAAAAATATGTGTGAATATTTATCATTTCTTGGAAGAAAAAAATTGAAGGGACTCTCCAACCAAACAAACAAAAAGAAGCATAAAATGAAGTACTAAGGCAAATAGAGCATTATGCTGAAAGTGGAAATAAGTAATAAAACTATTAAAACATATAATGGCTTATTTTGTTCTTGGATGTTGTAGAGTCACATAGGTGACAGAGTAGAATTATACCATAGGGATTTCTAGACTTAAATCTTTACTGGAGCAGATAAGCACATCTTTCTCCCACTATAAAGTGCTTCAATAATATAAATGCAAAGATAAAAATGATGATTAAGAAATAATGTTAACCGCAGGACCTAGCAACTATTCATTCTATTGTACACGTGGTTGCTATGAGTTGGAGCTAATTTGATGGTAACTAATAACTACAATAAGAACATTACTACAGCTCTGTAAATTAGATTCTCACTCCCCAAGTGTTCTTAATTATTGCTACTTATTACAATTATTCTTGTTTGCTCAGTTATTCTTCTGAAGTAATTCTGTAACGTATGTATTCTTTGTCATGTGTGGTCAAATACAATCTGTTCCAACAGTTTAGTGGTCACCTAACTACTGTATGGGAAATTAAAATTGTCATTGCTGAAAACTATGTGTGCCTTCCACCCTCAGCCAGGTTGTTTGCAATCATCCATTAGCCTTCACTTCCTTCTTGAACCTGAACTCAGTGTGCATTGAGAGCTAGGGCCTTCGCAGGTTTTCCCTGAGCATGAGTACTGCCTTGGTCATATGCATGGCCTTATAGACAGAAATAATGCTGGAAATTTTCAAAGCCCTTATTCTTCAAACCATCTAATTCTCCACTCTTTTCTCCCAAGCTTTTGTTTAGTCTGTTATTTTCCTTAACTGTTATTCAGTGCTTCAGGCAGCAGAGACTGGAACATTTGCTTATTAATGTTTTCAATAACACACCCTTGGGTAGTGGCTTTAGTACTAGATACATTACCATTCAAGGGAGATAAAGATATGTCGTTTGAGCACATCTTCCAGGCAGCTACAAATGAGGCCTACTCTACTCCCTCAGGTACTGGTAATGGGAACATAGGGTGATGCTTTCAAGGTGGGGACTTAGCTGAGGAGAGATAGATGAGAAGAGCACAAGTTAAAATACCCCAAAGTTTGCTCTTCTTACTAAGAATCATCTTTTTTTTTTTTTTTTTTTAAACGCTCCCCAGATTGCTACGGCCTTTTGGTTAAATTACAGAGCTCCAAAAAAAGTTGATTCTGATGGGCCTCCTGCTTCCCCTGAGTTTTTATTGCTTCTATGGCATTGTGAACATTTGGAGTTCCTTACTCCATCCATTTCTCTGACATCACTCTGTAGCACTGCTACATCAATAAATAAATAAAATGTAAAGTTTATTAAATAAGAAAAAATAAAATAAGTGATAACATCTTCATCCACTGTTTGCAGCCACTAAAAATTACAAGCATTCTGTATTCAATTTTATAAGTGTATTATTTGCATGCTTTACAAAGATGAAAACAAGGTTGCAGGATATGAACAACAAAGAAAACCACAGATGTTGAGAACAAGATTTCCTATTAAAGCAGGCATACTCTGCTGTTGACTAAAGCCAAGGTGAGCTCTTGGTTGGGGTCTTCTAAAGTAAATTTTTCAAATGTGAACAGATCTGAAACCTGCCAGTAACAATGAAAACTTACTAGCTACATTATAAAAATTATGGGCATTTGTGTACCATTATCTCTACGCCACCAGAGCTCCCATCTATATTATTACTGGGGCAAAAAATGAAATGTGCCATACATCTGTTTGATTTTTCCATTCTACTTCTTAACTGCCAAAGATTTTAGGGAAAAAGGTAAATTTTAAGATGTGTGGAAAATATGGTATTTTACATAGAGAGAAGTGAACAGATATGCATTTCTAACCTTTCGGATATAATAGCAAAATAATCCTGCCTATAATAGGATCCTTAATAAAGAAAAGAGATGTGAAGGTAGGTGTATATTTACTACTTGTCTAGGAAGCTAGATGTTTTGTCCTTTCTCTGTTAGGTTGCATACTTGATGGTATCACTGTCACTTACCAGGTTATTACAAAAGATTTTCAGATTAGTCTTTAAGAAGATGTTATCTGTCACTATATTCCCTGTATATATTAATTGGTGACAATTTTCATGTTGGAAATTGAAAGCTATTGGACAAAAGATAAAAATCTGATATGTCATCTTAACTAATAGTAAGCATCCCTTATAGTTTATCTTGTGATAGTTATATAATCATTACAGGACAAAATATGATATTGATCATTAAAAAACTTTGGTAAATTTTGCTTTTTAAATTATGGAATACATAAAATATACAAAAAGCCACAAACACTAACAAATATTCACATACTTTCTATCTGGAATAAAAATATTAATAATTACTCTTTTAAGTTAGAATTTATTTAACAAAAGAAGTAGAACATTACAGTAAATATTGAACTTCTCTTTGCTTCCATCTTCAGGCAACATCCTACCATCTCCAGAGGAAATATAATTATTATAATTATTATACGTATGTATTCTCTTTCTCTCTCTCTCTACACACACACACACACACACACATATAAACCAAAGCAAACTCACTGCTATCAAGTAAATTCTGACTCATAGTGACCCTCATTGGTTTTCCAAGGCTGTAAATCTTTACGGAAGCAGATTACCTCATCTTTCTTCTATAGAGAAGCCAGTGGATTTGAACCACTGACCTTGTGGCTCGCAGCCAAATGTCTTACCCACTACCCTACCAGAGATCCTTATATACAAATATACTGGTATAATATATGTGTTTGGAACTTGATACTTTTTCATTTCCAACTTTTATCCATGTTTCTAGTTAAATATGATAGATTGAACACACTTATTAATTTCTGTTTGGTCCTTAAATGCCAATAAATTACAGTAAGAGAATGTTGTTGTTGTGTGCTGTCAAGCTGATTCTAATTCCTAGTGACTCTAGAGGACAGAGTAGAACAGCCTCATAAGGTTTCCTAGGTTGTTACCTGTACAGCACCAAGTTGCCAGGTCTTCTCTCCTGCTAAGCTGCTTGTGAGCCCAAATTTCCAACTTTTCATTTAGCACCAGGGCATCATTAGTACAAAAACATTAACTGCTACCCCTCCCCAAAATAAATATATAAATAATACAATCATGTAAAACATGATGACAGAAAAAGAGGGAAAATCCACAAAACGTTGTCAGTATAATCAGATGGATAATTGGTGATTAATTTAGTATCTTGGAGAAAGCTAAAACATAAGTCTGCAAGAGGAAGAGAAAGGGGAGAGTCCAAAAGAAGCAATAAATCATGTGGCAATCTGGAAGAAGGTAAATATCAGAAGAACTGCAAGTAGACTTGGCTGTCTGGAGTGGGGTAAGGTGAGGGAGGGTAACATTAATTATATTCATAAATGGTGGTGGGGGACAGTGGTGAAGACAAGACCATATGATACTTTGTAGGCCATGGTTAATTCTTTGGATATTATTTAAACGATAGAAAGCCATTGAAGGGCTTTGAGCAGAATAGTATCATGGCCTGACTTTATATTCTTAAAGGTTTCTTATGAGAACAAAGTATAAGGAGGTGTTATGGACTGGATTGTGTCTCCCAAAAAGATATGTTGAAGTCCTAACCCCTGTACCTGCTGTTAGGAGATAGGGTATGTCTTTGAAGATGTCATCAGTTAAGAAGGTCATACCTGAGTAGGATGGATCCTAATCCCTTCTTAGTAATGTCTTATAAAAGGAGAGGACAGATACTGAGAGACACACATATAATGTGAAGACAGACACTCTATGAAGATTCATCTATAAGCTAAGTTATAAGCAGTGATTTCCAGGAATATCCAGAAGCCAGGAGTTCCTCTGAACTCAGTTCCTCAGGAAGAATTACCATAAGTAATCCCTGATTTGGACTTCCAGCACCCACAACTATGAAAAAATACATGCCTGTTTTTAAAACCATGTACTTTGTGGTTTTTGTTACAGCAGTCCTAGGGAACTAAGACAGGAGTCAAAGAAAATCACAGATGTTGAGAACAAGTGTTCCTATTAAAGCAGGCATACTCTGCTGCTGACTAAAGCCAAGGTGAGCCCTTTGTCTGGGTCTTTTAGAGTAAATTTTTCAAAAGAGTAAGATCATTTAGCAGACTACTGCAGCAACCTATAAGGAAAGATGGTGCTTTCGGCATTGGTTGCAAGAAGGGGACAGATTCTGCATGTATTTGAAAGGTAGAACAAACAAAAATTTTTTTATGGTTAGTAGGTGGGTTGTATTGAAAAAATGAGAACTAAAAATCTTGCCATCATTTTTGGCTTAAACAGAAGTGAGGAAGTAATATTCATCAAGACAGTGGTGTGTGAGAAGAACGTAAGATATGAACATGTTACATATAAGATAGTTATTAGACATCTGATTGGAGATGTATGTAGTTGTTGATTCTGAGTGCCAGTGAGTTGATTCTACCTCAAAGTGACCCTATGTGATGGAGCAGAATTGCCTTATAGTGTTGTCTTGGCTGTAATCTTCATGAAAGCAGATTGCCAGATCTTTCTCCCCTAGAGCCACTGGATGGTTTCCAACTGCCAACTTTTCAATTAGCAGCCGACTACTTAACCATTGCTCCAGCAGGGCTCCTTGGAGATGTAGATTAGCCTATAATTTATATTTCAGGAGTGAGAGTTCCAGACTTGAGACTTAAGTTTTCAAGTTTTGTCTTTAATTGTTATTTAATGTAATAATATTGAACCTGTTGCTCAATCAGGGAGAAAGTAGTTGAAGAACAGAATGAATCTTAAGATTTTTCCCTTGGGTTTGCTAAATTTAAGATGACAGAGATTTGGAGAATCAGGAGAAGTGATGGATAAGAAATAGTTGGTCTAATAGGAGGAAAAGTAGAAGGAAATAGAATGCCTGAATTCAAGTTAGGACTGTGTTTCCAGGAAATAAAGAGCTACTCTGTTGGTATTCCTGATATATTGTGTGTAGTAACGACTACTAGATTGTGCAGGTCATTGCTGACCTGGATAAGAGCCACTTCTGTGGAATAGTGAAGAAGAAAATTCTGATTAAATTGGGTTTAGGAGAGAGTAATAGAGGAATTAGATACAATGCCTGCAGAAACTTCTATATTTACTGTTTACATTATTAACTCTAATGGCACATTCACATAGTTATTTCTCTCACACACACTAGAAAATGTACCCAAGTATCTTAAGAGCTTTCTAAAAATAATGTGCCTGAGTTTGAGTTTATTTATTTATTATTTATTTTTTAAAATATGCATCATAATTAATGAAAACATTTATCTAGATACTTCACTAAGTAAAGTAGAAAGATTTGACAAAATT
>NW_006923965.1:11152-17061 GCF_000298275.1 Orycteropus afer afer
AAAAAAAAAAAGAGTAAAGCAGAAATAGATAAACCTGGGGCATTCAATAATTGAATTTTACAAAAAAGGTCAGATACTGATTCTATGTGACAACTGCGACATTTGAATCACATACCTGTTTTATATAGTTCTTTCAAATCTTCATTTAAAAATAGTGAATCAAGACTAATTAATGGATCTTTCAGAACACTTCAACTGATAGCTTTAACCTTTCTTTCTTTTTGTAAACTTTTCAATAGTTGTTAAATAGTTGGAGTCATATAATTTTGTGCTATCTCCATAATATTTGTCAAACCAAGAATATCTTTTTTCAGATGCAACATATGATATTGCTCCCTAGTGGCACAGTGCTCATGTATTCTATGTAAATGACATTGAAAGTTAAAACATTAGGAACTATTAAAAATAATTATAACAATTTTACGGAATCTGAGGTACTGAATCTTTCCCTTTAACATTCATATTGAAAATACATTTAAGTGCAATTTAGCAAATACCTCATATTTTGGAAACTTTATATTTAGTCAAGGCAAATAAATAATAACCCTGACATGTAAATTTTTGGCTCATAGATTTATAAATGACCAAAGTCCTTTACTAGCTAAATCTAATATATTTTGGCACCCAACATCACAACAGTTGTTTGTGCCTATATAAACTTTTCCATTTTATTCTAATGATTCATTCACTAATCTGGAGTTAATTTATATAAAATTAGACAAAGGAAAGTTCCTCATGCCTTAAGACCCTTCATAATCACTTATAAGTTCATCCTGATATCAAATATACTGTACTATTAGCTATGTGTGTACCACAGGACTCTTTGATTATTGTATGTTTAGTAAGAATAATCATATCAGTAGAAGAAATATTTTAACAAGTCTACACTCAAATGAAAATAATATAGTGATTTAATAACTGCGTAGCTATCCTTAATATTGCATATGTCATGTTACAGATGTGTTTATAATTCCAGAGGCCACATAAAACAATTAGCATAAACTTGTTAACATTAAGCTATATTTTTAATTAATTCAAAAAAAGCCAATATTAAATTTGTGGGTTATTTAAAGCCAGTACTATGAATAGAAAAAGACAGAGCTTTGTAATAAAGATTACAGACATGCATGCTTAAATACATACACATATACACACACATACATGTTACCTCCCCAAAAGAAAATAATAATGAAATAACAAAAGTCTCCTTCATGAAAGACACATTATTTTGGCTTCAGTGCTTTAGTAATTCCTGATGGTTCTCCTGATAATAACTCAGATTGTTGCAATGAAGTTTGTATGTTTGATTATTTGGATACCTGTCATGCATAACTGGAGGGCGGCTGTAAAAAACAGGATTAATCAAAATAGGATTATAATTTTCTGCAACACCTGTTTCGACCAGCTGCCTCTGAATGTAGATTTCCTTTCTCTAGTCCTCCCAAATTACACAATAAAGCAATTTAGAAATCAGTGGAGAGTCCAGTGCCACTGTGCCAGAATGGAAGCAGACATTAGAGCAGAGGAAATTTTGAGTTACCTGATGTAATTTGTTTAGATTATTCCAGAAAATGTAGAGCAAGTAGATAATATAATAAATTGAAATATCATGAAAAAGCTTTTATTTTGAAAATTTTATACCATTTTTTTTTTATTTAAATCTCATATAGAGTACATAATTCTATGCAACACTAAAGAATAATGTAGAATCTGCAAAACACAGCCTAACATGGATGAACTTGGAAGACATCATGCTGAGTAAAATAAGTCACTCACAGAAGGACAAATATTGTATTGGTGCATTATTGTAAAAAGTCAAGGAAAGGTTTATATATGGAAGAAAACTTTCTTTGTTGATTACCATGGATGGGAGGGGAAAGGAGGGAAAATTGCTAGATAGGTAAGAGACAAGTATTGCATTAGGTAAAGGGAAAGCATGTGACCAACACAAGAACACTAAGGAAAAGGAGGACACAGAGAAGTGCACAAGAAGTACAGACAACAAAGACAAAAACTTCTGCAAATACAATACTGCATTTTCTGTGATAACGAATGTCAATTTATGGGTAAATACATGGGTAGCCAGGCTGAATGATCACATGTCTAGGCAAAGATAATAGACCCATGACCATTTATAAGTTTGACAGAAGATATTTCTACGTATGTATTTGTATGGCCTGTTAGAATGTCCGTATAAGTAGAACTAATAGGGGGCAAAGTTATAATAACTTCTCAGGCACAGTCAATCACCTTGATGGAGTGAGTTGTTGGACTTGTGGGCTCAGGACCATGGTCATGGGGACATCAAGTTTAATTAGTATAACATACTACACAAAAACAATTTTCTACATCCAACTTTGGTGAGTAGCAACTGGGGTCTTAAAAGTGGCTATCTAGATGAAACAATGGGTCTTTCCTCATCCAGAGCAAAGAAGGATGAAGAAAATCAAAGACATATGGAAACAATTAGTCCAAGGGACCAGTGGACCATGAGAACCTCAGCCTATATGACCACGAGACCAGACAACCTAGATGGTATCCGGCTACCACTGTCAACCACTCAGAAAGGGATCAGCACCAGAGATCCTGGATATAGTAGGAGAACAATGTGGAACAAAACTCAATATCATAAAGAGGACTAGGTTTACTGGTCTCATAGAGCCTCGTGAGACACCTGGGACTGTGGCCCCTAGCTACCCTTCAGGACTCACTCCCATGGATTCCAGCCAAACAATTGTTGTTGTTGTTGTTTGCTGTTGAGGTGGCCCCGACTCATAGTGATCCCTCCTTGGGTTTCTGAAGCAGTATCATTACGGAAGTAGGATTGCCCAACGTTTCTTCCGAGCCAAACAATAGACAGGCATATAGGGTGAACATTTACACTGGTTAGCCACACTCCTTAGAACCATCAATCATGGGAGAACAAAAGGGCAGTATTTGCACAGGGAGATAGCTCAGGGAGCTAGAATGCATAGGAAAGAAGGACATGAGGAAGAGGCAACTATAGAGAGGAAGTAGGAAGAGAGATGTTGCATTGTGGGGATTACAATCAATGTCATGGAACAAAATGTGTGTGAACTGAAAACAAATTTGTTCTGTAAACTTTCACCCAAATCACGATAAAATTTAAAAAAAAAAAAAAAAAAAAAAAAAGATATTGGCCCAGGCTGTAGTCATCTGAAGACTTAACTGGGCCTTGAAGATCCATTTCTGAGATGGCCTGCTTTTATGACCGGTAAGTTTGTGCTGGCTATTGGCAGGAGTCCTCGGGTCCCCAGTAAGTGAACCTCTCCCTATGGCTGGTTAAGGGTCCTTGCAACATGGAAGCTGGCTTCCCCCAAAATGAATGATCCAAGAGAGAGTAAGACAGAAGCTTCAATGTCCTTTATGACCTAGCTTCAGAACTCACATATCATCATTTCCGCAATATTGGTTACACAGGCCAGCCCTATTCAGTGTGAAAAGGAGGGATTCAACAAGGGCCTGAACACAGAAGGCAAGAATCATTGGTGACCATCTTAGACACTGACTACCACAAGTTGCTTAGTAGACACTGGGAAAGGGAGCTCACTCTATGGGGGATAAAACAAGTTAAATCCCTTTGTAATTCACATTTACAAAGTGAATTCCTTTTACCTGAAAGCAAAACTAAAAAGTTAATAGAAAATGTAGAATAGAGAAAAAAAATCTTAAATAAATTTCTAGCTTATAATAGAAATTGTGATTTTACAAATAATCCCATATAATAATGCCAAATAAATGATAGGATTATAACAATTATTCTACTACCGTAGTGAAATTATTGATTTAGGCAAGGATAATTAATTGATGTGTGATTGATAGGTAACAGATATTCATATGATGTTGAAGTAACAACACACAATTAGTTTACAGCAGGTAACAAGGAAATGTAGCTACAATGGAGGATCAAACCATCGTCGCATGAATCCAGCAACCAAATCTGAGTATCACTAATGATGGGTCATATTAGCAACATCAGAGTCTTTCAAAGTAACCATAATATGAAATATGTAACATCATGGAAAATGTATTCTAATCAAAATATATAATATCAACCATTTAAATCCAGCATCTAGTTCTAGATATTAAGGGTAATGTAGGGTTACAAGCCAAAGGATATCATGAGGAAACCATCAGACAAATTCAGAAGTGTCATCGTGCTGGACAACGGGAGGTCTCTTTAAGAAGTTAGCATCATGTATAATGGAAGAGACCTGCAGGGCCAGCTGGCAGTCCCAGTCAGGCCCTATACCAGGTAGTAGTGTGCTTCGCCTAGTAGCTTCCCTCTGGTACTCTTAGATAGTGGGAACGACCTGTCCCACAGGTAGTTGAGGATTGTACCAAAGTGGTGGCGGCTGTGGTCAATCAGCACCCAACCTCCATCATCAGTGAGCATCTCCATGCAGATGCTAAATATGGTCTTAAGCATGGTGTCCCATCCGGTGAGGGTGCACAAAGTAATTAAGTGCAGCGAGCAGCCTACATTCTGTTTCACCTACTTGCTGTTCTAGGTCAGTGGAATGAGACTGTAGCCTGGCTAGAGACCTAAGGGCTTCGGACTTTCCAGGACCGGTTGTGGCCGCTGGCAACTAATGCTCTCTCTCCACACCCTCCGGTCTGCTCCCAGATAACCCGTGAGCTTGCCTTCTGCACCAGAGCCTCGTCCACAAGCCTGTATGCTGCAACAACTGTGCGACACTCGAGATACAGTGTCTTAACAGGTATATCAAAATTAGAATTCACGTAAGCCTGGAAATTCAGAACAGAACAGTAAGTGAAGTAGAGAAGTTAATAAATGCTCTTATATGAAAGAGCACAAGATATATGCTTGATGGTCTACACTGAAATGAATTTGGTGCCACAAGGATCATCCCTTTGGCTTCCAATATGGTATTGTTGACACTTTACTGTCAGAAATCATTTAAAACATATCAAAGTTTTCTGCTATAAAAATGTAATATATATTTTATATATTCATAGATATAAAGGGTTGTATATGTGTGTATGTAAATAGAGATATATATTAAAGTGGGAGAAATAATCATGATTTTTAAATTAATATACTTTACCAAATTCTACTTCATAAGCTCTTGGATGCTGTAATGATAAAATGCTTAAAAAATTTATCTTGTTTACTGGTTTCTTTGAGTTTCATACCTTAATTTAATTTAGAAGCAAACAAATATTCTCAAGTGGATAAACCTGCTATTTTTTCTGTTCTGAAATGAACCACAATCATATTCTTCCCTATACCTTGAAATATGCATTGATATATTTAAGTATCTTTTAATATAATAATAATGCGAATTCTCAAGTTAACTAAAACAATGATCAGCAAGGAAGATATATATATTTGTGTGTGTGTATGTGTGTCTATGAGCTAAGAAGGTTTTATTTTAGCTCATTAGATTACTATTCAGGATGATTTCAATTAGAAATGTTGTCAGGTGCTGTGCAGTCAGTTCTATCTCACAACAACCCTGTGTGCAACAGAACAAAACACTGCCTGGTCCTGCACCGTCCCCACAGCCATTGCTATGTTTGAGCTCATTGTTGCAGTCACTACGTCAATCTGTCTCACTAAGCGTTTTCCTCTTTTTCATTGATCCTCTCCTTTAGCAAGCATGATGTTCTTCTCTAAAGACCAGTCCTTCCTGATAACATGTGCAAAGAATGTGCGACAAATCTCACCATCCTCTCTTCCAGTTATAAAAGTGTCCCCTCTTTTTATTAGCCACAAATGATGAAAATGAAGAATTGTCTGTAGTATAAACACAATTTAGAATTCTCAGTTGTCTTCTAAAATCACATCTTTGTGGATTGTGAATCCATTTCACTGAGTATTAAAAGCATAAGATTGCAGTTGAGAATATATATTTAAAAACCAA
>NW_006923966.1:0-5783 GCF_000298275.1 Orycteropus afer afer
GTCTACATGTCACCACAGTAGGACAAACCGACAGACAAGTTTGTGTTGCTGTTGGAGACCTCTCGTATCACCCCCACCTGGGTCCCTCTGTCTGGCTTCCTGGCTTTTAATCCCCTTTCTCCAGCTCTTCTGGCCTGCACTTTGGGCATCTCTGAGTTGTCTCTCCTCACCTGTATCCCTGGGACTTACTCATCAAGCCATATAGACTAGTTAAAACTGGAATTGAAACACAACTGCAGGGAAATAATTATCTTAAGGTGAATTGCTTAAGAGGGAAATTGCAGTTGGACTTCAGGGCAGGGTGGTTTGATGAGTGTCGAGACAGAGAAGAATTCTGCCCTGAACAAATGAAGCATTTAGCTGCCAACTCCATTATTTATTGATGTTACTGGTCGTAGCAAAGTTAAGAATAAAAATTGAGCATTTATACACACCCATCTGGAGAAAGATGCCTTTAAATTACCTTTCAGGCTGTGAGTTTAATTGAACCGCTCCCATTTATTTCAGTCTAATGACAGTGAGTTTGCTGGGTGATGTCACCATTCTTTGAAGGCTACTTTATTCTTACTAAGAGTTCAGGACCTGTATTCTTCATCTTTAGAGTATGTTCCAAACAATAGGCAATGCTTACCTCTATGTTGGAATATAACAGACTGCTATTTGAAGGTCAGTTTCACTGACATGCTGGTAGGACTGGGAGAGAATGTCTGTTTTCTGTTCATCCAGCTTCTTAAGGAGATGGACTCAGTACAGTCAAGTTATGATTATAGTGATGTTCGTTACCTTGTCAAGTGTCTGGGAATACACTTGACAAAGCAAAAAGAGGAAGATCCAGATAGAATTTCTGTCTCACAAATGATGCTACTGGAGGAAAATAAAACTCCTATGTGTCCTTAAGGCAGACATACACACTTCTTTTTATCAGCTGAGTATAATCTGAAGTTGTTTTTAAAAATTTTGACACATGAAGACTTTCCTCATTGAAATCATTGATTGTCTTTATCAATATAATGACCCTTCTTGGGTTTCCAAAGCAGTATCACTACAGAACTAGATGCCCAATCTTCCTTCTGAGGTGTGGCTGGTGTGTTTGAACTGCCAGCCTTCTGGTTAGCAGTCCAATGCCTTACGCACTACACCATCATAGCTGCCATCAATATGTAACACAGTGGATTACTGCTCTCCAGAAAAGATACTTCCTGTAAGATCCCCCTAGAATCACTATAACAATATTGTTTATCCACTCCTGGATTTCTTTAAAGCATATTTCCATCAAGACATGCATGCTTCCTATGCAAATCATCTTTTCAAATTTTGCTAAAACCTTCTCACTTGATAACCCATCTTTGCCCTGAAACTGTCATGCTGATTATTTAAACAGTATCTAAGCAAACACTCATCCAGAACTATGCACCTGGCACCACTGTCAGCCCTTTAAGAATGTTCTTGTTAGGTGTTGTCAAGTCAATTCCAACTCATAGCGACCCCATGTGGCAGAGTAGAATTGCCTCTAAAGGTTTTCCAGGCTGTAATCTTTATAGGACCAGACTGCCAGGTCTTTCTGCCATTCACTCCTGGGTGGGTTTGAACTGCCAACATTTCTGATAGCAGCCCAGCACTTAACCATTGCACTAACAAGGGAATATTAACTCATTTAAATCCTCATACTTACCTGTGAAAGCTGTACTATCACTACCCTCATTTTGTAGATGCGGGAACAAGCCCACTCTGTTAAGAATTTATCAGAAATCACTTAGATTAAAAGTGATTTTGGGACTCTGGTCTGGTTCCAAAGTCCATGCTTCACCACTATGGTATACTGTTCTGTAAGGCACATACCTGAGTTACTTTGATCAAACTTACACTATTCATTAATTTCCAAATTCTACTGTGGACTCATGTCCACACATGGACCCATGAGGTACACAAAACAAAAAGCCATCTGTTTCTTCAATTCTATGACTTTCCTTTACTTCTGTCACCAGCTCTAAAACTAACTTTTGGGGCAGGGAGAGGTTAGGAGAGATAGTATCCTTTTCATCCCTGCACCAGCATTATCACATTTCTGTCACATCCTTTATGTGGTTCTGCCTGTGACAAACTGCAGGACTCCCGCTGGCCCCCCTGCCTTTCAATACAGGCAATTCAAATTGTGCCTCATCAAATGACAGATTACTGCCTGACAAGGACCAGGGTCACTGTACAGTAGTCAAAACCATGAATGATAAATCCATAAGTATTTTTATTACAGTCAGTGCTCAGGGCTTGCAAATTGTTTTATTTTCTGAAGTATTTTCTGACCACCCCCAAATACACACCCATACTGTGTTCCTTTGTGTAATTTCACCTGGGGAATATTTCATGAGGACTGTTTTAGCGTTGGTAAACCCTGCCCTGAAACCCCTCACAAGGCTGATGTGAGATACATGTTTTCAAGAAAACGTGCTCATCTCCTGTCCTCTCTCATCCTCTTTCCATCTCCTTCTTCTCTTCTGCTCAAATTGTTTTGTTTGTTTGTACATTGTACAGCATGATATTTATATTTATCTTAACTTAGGCTAAGTATTCATATTATCATAACTCAAGACCTATTCCTATAAAGGGAGCTCTGGTAACATAGTGGCTAAGGCACTTGACTGCTAACCAGAAGGCTGGCGGTTCAAACCCACCAGCCACTCCTTGGAAGGAAGATGGGACAATCTACTTCCATAGCGATATTGCCTCGGAAACCCAAGGAGGGGTTGCTATGAGTCGGGTCCAACTTGACGGCACATGACAACAACAATTCCTATAAATTAAATTTTCCCAATTAAAAATGATTATTTTCACCACTAGAACTTAAAATTAAAAATTCAGGAAGCCGACCTTAAATAATGCACAAAGTTAGCAAGACATTTATGTGGATTCATGAGCTACATGAAACTTATAAAACTGGCCAGAGGGAGTGATCACTGACCTGGAGAATCGAAGATCAGTGGATTTTCTTTTTTACTATCTTCATTCTTGATATTTTTCCTTTTTACAGAGCTATTTTACACCAGGGGGCACATGTCTTTAACGATATTACAATATTTTATAGAGATGGCTGTTTGGTTGTTGTTTCCATCCTTGTAGCACTTGTCACTGCCCATCTAATGCTTTGGTGAAAAGCTTGATTGGGTTTGTTTGTTCTAATCCTTTAAAAAAAAAAAAATTATTCCTTAACACACTGTAAATCAGCAAGCTGAATGAGAATTATAAATAAGCCTTCAGCAAGTCAGTAGTTCCCCAGCATGTGGAGCTTATTAAAAATGCAGGTTACTGTGTAGTGGCCTTGGGAAATCTGAGTTGGGAAATCTAGGCAGTGACTCGAAATCTGCAGGTGATTTGGTGGTGTAGCGGTGAGAGCATTCAGATGCTAACCAAAAGGTCTGTGATTCCAACCCATCAGCTGCTCCTGGAGAAAGGTATGGCAGTCTGCTTCTATAAAAATTTACAACCTTGGAAACCATATGAGACAGTTCTAGTCTGTCCTATAGGGTTGCTATGAGTCAGACTTCACTCCATAGCAGTGGGTTTTTTGGTTTTTTTTTTTTTTTTGACATGATTCTAATGCTGTTGCTCAACATCACAAAACCTTGTTTCACAGTCTTCAGTGACAAGTTTCTTCTACAATATTCTCCCTTAAAGAGTTCCTAGACAATACAGGTTATCTGACGTATAAACTAAATGCCATGAGAGTAAGAACCAAGCCCAAACCAAGTGGAGTGCCCTGGAGTCAATTCCAATTCATACCAACCCTATAGGACAGAATAGAAGTGTCTCATATGGCTTTCAAGGCTATAAATCTTTTTTTAAAAAAATTTATTATGATTTGGATGAAAGTTTACAGAGAAAATTCACTTTCCAAACAGTAGCTCACATACACTTTTGTCTCATGACATCGACCACAATTTCCCACAATGCAACATGTCCCCTCCTACTTCCTCCCCATAGTTACCTCTTCCCTCCTTCCCTCCCATGCAGTTCTGCCCCCTGAGCTGTCTCCCTGTGCATACACAGCCCTTCTAGTCTCCCATGATTGATCTCTCCAAGGAGTGTAGCTACCTAATGGAAATGTTCAGCTCATATGCCTGACTTTTGTTTCACTGGAAGCCACAGGAGTGGGTTCAGTTCCAGACCTGAAGGGCAGCTAGGGGCCATAGTCTCAGAGGTCCCATCAGGCTCTATGAGACAAGCAAACCTGGTCCCTTTTTTTTCTTTGAATGATTTTGAGTTTTGTTCCACACTGTTCTCTCACGCTGTCCAGGATCTCCTACATAGATCCACCTCCAAGTGGTTGACAGTGATAGCCGGGCACCATCTAATTCTTCTGGTCTCATGGTCATATAGGCTGAGGATTGCATGGTGTACCAATTGCTTGGACTAATTGTTTTCATGCATCTTTGGTTGTCTTCATTCTTCTTTTCTCTGGACAAGGAGGGAGCCATTGTTACATCTAGATGGCCACTTGCAAGCTTTTAAGATCCCAGTCACTACTCACCAAAGTAGAATGTGGAACAATGTTTTTGTGTAGTATGTTATGCCAATTGAGCTGGATGTCCCCTGCGACTATGGTCCCAAGCCCACAGGTTCAACTACTTGCTGCCTCTGGGTAGCTGGATGTGCCCAAGAAGTGACTACAATCTTGTTCCTTGTCAGCTCTACTATATACCTGGGAATTCTTATACAACATACCAATACACTTGAAACATTGTCTGAAAACCCTATATATAGTCTTGGGCACACTTCCCCCTACAGAGACATACCTAATAGTTCAGCCTGTCCACCCATCTATCCACCTGTGTAGCCATGTTTGCCTTCACTGACAATGTAGTACTGTATGTGCAAAAAGATTCATCTTTGTTGTCTGTACTTCCCATGTACCTCTTTATGCCTTCCTCTTCCTCAATGCCACTGTGTTGATCACTCACATTTGGTACATTTCACTTCTCTTCACCCAAATCAATATTTGTTCCTACCTATCTAACAGTGTTCCCTCCCCTCCCCTCCTACCGCTGGTAACCAACAAAGAAAATTTCCTTCCATATAGAAACGCGTCATTGACTTTTTACAATAATGGACTAATACAATATTTGTCCTTCTGTGGTTGACTTATTTCACTCAGCATAATGTCCTCCGACTTCATCCACGTTATGTGTTCTGCTGATTCTACATTATTCTTTAGGGTTGCATAGTATTCCATTGTGTGTATGTACCATAGTTTGGTTATCCATTTTTCTGTTGATGGACACCTAGGTTGTTTCCAACTTTTGGGTATTGTAAATAGTGCTGTGATGAACATGGGTGTGCATTTATCTGTTCCAAATTTTTAAGGAATTGCCATACTGCTTTCCACAGTGGTTGTATCATTTTATAGCCCCACCAGGAGTATATGAGAGTCCCAATCTTTCCACATACTCGCCAGCATTTGTTATTTTCTGTCTTGTTGAACTTTGCTACTAGTACTGAGGCAGGATGGTATCTCATTGTTGTTTTGATTTGCATCTCTCTAATAACTAATGATGAGTGCATTTCTTCATATGTTTGTTGGCCACCTGAATATTCTGTTCAGTGAAGTGTCTATTCATGTCTTATGCCCATTTTTTAAATTGTATTATTTGTCTTTTTGTTGTTGAGCTGTTAGAGTTTTCTATAAATTCTAGAGGTAAGTCCCTTGTCAGATATATTACTGCTGAATATTTTTTCCCAATCTGTAGGTTCTATTTTGACTCTTTTGGAGAAGTCTTTGGAAGCACACAAAA
>NW_006923966.1:6490-7758 GCF_000298275.1 Orycteropus afer afer
CCTGGTAAGATTTATTCCCAAATATTTTATTTTGGTAGCTATTGTAAATGGTATTGATTTCCTTATTTATTTTTCAGCAATCTCTTTGCTGGTGTACAGGAATCCAATTGATTTTGGGATGTTGATCTTGTATCCTGCCACCATGCTAAATCTCTCAATTACTTCCAGTAGATTTTTGACTGAATCTCTCGGGTTTTCTAGGTATAGGATCATATCATCAACAAATATGAATAGTTTGACATTTCCCTTATCAATTTGGATGCCTTTGATTTTCCTTTTTTGTCTTATTGCCTTGGCTAGGACTTCCAATACAATGTTGAATAGATGTGGTGATAGAGGGCATACTTGTCTGGTTCCTGTTCACGAGAGGAATGGTTTCATTTTCTCTCCATTGAGAATAATGTTGGCTGTTGGTTTTGCATGGATGCCCTTTATTATGTTGAGGAATTTCCCTTCTATTCCTATTTTGTGGAGAGTTTTGATCAGGATTGGGTGTTGGATTTTATCAAATGCCTTTTCTGCATCAATTGATATGATCATGTGGTTCTTCTCCTTTGTTTTATTTACGCGGTGGATGACGTTGATTGTTTTTCTATTGTTGAACCATCTTTGCATTCCTGATATGAATCCACTTATCATATCAGGTCATAATGAATTATAATTATATTTTTGATATGTTGTTGGAGTCTATTGGCTAGGATTTTGTTGAAAATTTTTGCATCTATATTCATGAGGGATATTGGTCTGTAGTTTTCCTTTTGAGTGATGTCTTTGCCTGGTTTTGGTGTCAAGGTTATGCTTGCTTCATAAAATGAATTTGGGGAGATTCCATCCTTTTCTATGTTTTGGAATAGCCTGAATAGGATTGGTATAGGTTCTTCTCTGAATGTTTGGTAGAACTCTCTTGTGAAACCATCTGGGCCAGGACTTTATTTTGTTGGTAATTTTTTATGACCTGCTCAATTTCTTCTTTTGTGATGGGTCTGTTCAACTTTTCCAGCTGACTCTGTGTTAGTTTAGGTAAGTAGTGTGTTTCTAGAAATCTATCCATTTCTTCCAGATTTTCAAATTTGTTGGAGTACAGTTCTTCATAGTGTACTGATATCATTTTTATTTCAGTTGGTTCTGTTGTGATGTAGCCCATTTTGTTTCTTATTTGTGTTACTTGACTTCTCTCCCTCTTTTCCTTCCTTAAATTTGCCAGTGTTTGTCAATTTTATTAATCTTTTCAAAAAACCAACTTCTAGTCTTGTTGATGGCCAGACTTC
>NW_006923966.1:9110-9899 GCF_000298275.1 Orycteropus afer afer
TGAATTGGTTGCTGTCATTTTGTTATGTGTTTTTTCATAGTGTTCCTGGTTTCTTTGTTCCATATCATTTTCTGTGCTGACCTCATTATGTTTATGAATCATGTTATTATTTACTTTGTTGCTATTGTTTTATTATTTGCTAAATATTTTACATGTCCTCTTTTTTATTGTGATGTGAAGGTTTATCATTTTTCTTTGAGGTTACCCTGCAATTTGTACTTTTCTCCCCGAGTTTAGAACAGTCCATTCTATCTTCAACCCTCTTGACTTCCTCACCATTTAAAAGTTCTACAATTACATTATTTATTTCCTCCTTTTGGTTTGTTGTTGTCCTTATTTGCCAATTGATGTCTTGGTTCCCTGCTTACAATCTTTTAAGAAAAGCTTATTTTACTTTGGATACTTCCTTAGCTGTGTTGGTTTCTGGGTAATGTCATGTTGTGTATTAATGTTTGGTTGTTGTTTGCTACTATTGTTTCTCTGTTCAAAGGACTCCCTTTACTATCTCTTGTAAAGTTGATTTGTTTTTAACAAATTCCCTTAATTTCTGCTTATCTGGAAATCTAATTTCATCATCATATCTGAGGGACAATTTTGCTTGGTATACAATTCTTGGTTGGAAAATTTTCTCTTTTAGGGTTTTGTATATACCATCCCATTGCTTATTCACTTGTATGGTTTCTGCTGAGAAATCAGCTTATTCTTATTGGTTATCCTTTGTAAGTAACTTTTTGTTTTTCCCATGCTGCTTTCAGGATTCTTTCTTTGTCTTTGGTTTTGATGAGTTTG
>NW_006923966.1:10776-12383 GCF_000298275.1 Orycteropus afer afer
AGACATTGTGGCTTTTTTGTATTTTGAGCTCTGTTAACTGTTTGTGAAGAGCAGTTAAGGGTGAGTCAAGCTCTTCTTGATTGTTGTTTATCATTGACCCATTGTTGGAGAAGGAAGTGGAGCTGTGGGAGGTGCGGTGTGGTTGCATCCTATGGGCACAGTTGCTGTCTCCCACTCAGTTAGACAAAAACAGCAATCGAAAAACCAGCAAAATATAAAATCAAGTGGACACAAAACTCAACACATAAACATTCTGGAACAATCACCAAAAAAAAAAAAAAGAAAAGAAAGAAAACACCACACTGTATACAGAGGGGGCAATAAGAGGGTAAAATGTAGAGTAGGAGAATAATGAAGAAAAAATGGGAAAATTACAAAAAGAAACAAGGAATTGAGTTAGTCATGACAAAGAAAAAATAGGAACGAGGAACAGGGATGAGAGAAAAAGTTGAAAACTAGAACCTGGGAAGGGAAGAATAAATAATAAAAAATAAAAAGAATGATAATGATAATGATGATGATGATAATAATAATAATTTCCGAACAGATAAGAAAAAAAAAGAAAAAAGAAAAAAAAAAATCTGTGCAGGATGGGGCAATGCACCCAGGCTCCATCTGAGCACACAGACTGGGATAGAATTCCTGCCAGCCTGAAAGGTGAGTGGGAGTGAGGGATGGCCACTCCCCCATTCACCAAGTAGGTGTGGGGTATAAGAGTAACAGGGGGAATATCACACCTTTTCAGTTGTTTGTGTCCAGAATATCTTTGAGGTCCCTGGCAAATGGAGCCTATTCTTAGGTCACTGAAATCTGAGAATGCTGTTGCTTTAAATATCCAACCACTTGTCAACCTTCAAAATGGCTGCACCCTCCAGACAGGTAAAACGCTATAGCTCTGTCCATCTCCCACCGCTCTGCTTCCCCTTTTATTCACCAGCCACCAGTGCAGTCCTCTGTGTAGCCCCTGGCTAGCACAGCTAATTCTAGGTTAATTCTTAGATCCAACACCAGTTGGTAATGTCCAAGCTGTCTGTGCTGTCAGGATTGCTGACAGACCACAGCTCTGTATGTCTCCTTTTTCAGTGTTTTCATGAAGGTTCTTCTACTAGTTGTCGTTTAGTCCACTTCTGTATCCTTCCTTTCAAAGTTCAGGGCTCCAGGATTATCTTCTGTATCTGTGTTAATTGGTTCTCCCTTTTTTTGTTGAAGAGGGTCTGTGTAGTTTGTCTGCCTATTTCACCATCTTACCGGAACTCTCAAGGCTATAAATCTTTATAGAAGCGGACTGCTACAACTTTCTCCTGTGGAGCAGCTGTGGGTTCCAACCATAAACCTTTTGGTTAGTAGCCTAGAGCTTTAACCACTATACCACCAGGGCTCCTGAAAGTAAGAATTTTGGCATAGTGCCTAAGGCATTTGACTGCTAACCAGAAGGCTGGCATTTCAAACCCACTAGCCATTCCTTGGAAGGAAGGTTGAGCAATCTACTTACTTAGTGATACCACCTTGGAAACCCAAAGAGGGGTCACTATGAGTCAAACCCATCTCGATGGCAGGGAGGTTTTTTTTGTTTGTTTGTTTTTGTTTTTTAGATGTTTAAGGAATTC
>NW_006923966.1:12483-17533 GCF_000298275.1 Orycteropus afer afer
GGAAGACTGAATAGAAATCTTATGTAAAGATTGACCATTTCAGAAATCCCATGAGGTTGCTATGAGTCAGAATCAACTTGATGACAGTGAGGGTTTTTTTTTTTTTTTCCTATATTTAAGAAATGACTGCATCCATAGAGCACTTAAGGAGATCTGCTTGTACAATAGTTGAGGCATTTGGCTGCTAACCAAAAGGTAGGCAGTTGGATCCCACCAGCCACCCCATGGGAGGAAGATGAGGCAGTTTGCTTCTGTAAAGATTTACAGCCTTGGAAACCCTATGGGACAGTTCTACTCTGTCCAATAGAGTCACTATGAGTAGGAATCCACTGGATGCAGTGACAATGGTATAGAGCATCTCCTTCCTTGATTTCTAAATAAAAAGGGGATTGGGTAGAGTAGTTAGAGAAAAGCATAGAGCACTTTATTTTGAGACTTTGTGTAAATATTACCCTCTCCAAACATTCTATGTGATACTTGTTTTTTAACAATTCATTAAGATTTAACATCTAGGAAAGTTGTGGTTTCGTTATAAAAGTATTTCTAGAATACACAGTAGATCTTGTCTGCAGCTCACTGCTTAAAATAAAGACATGTTGGGGCCAGGTTTGATCCTTACCTCCCCAAATTACACAGGAGCGTGCCTAAGAGCAACTCCAGAGGACTGAAGACATATGACACAAATTTCCAAATGAAGGTTTAATAGGAATTTAATTGAACCTGCTGATATTACTCATAATCCATGGTGGTTAATGTGACAACAGTGGTCTGCCTTAATAAATGTCAAGTGTAAAGAAAAGATTAAAACGGGGGGAAAAAGATATTTTATCTCTGAAGATAAATCAATCAGGAGACTTTTAATACTGAAGTAGCTTTTTTACCTTTGCTCCCCTATTTCCTTAGCACTTAACTATTTTTCTAGAGTCCTTAATGGATCAAGAGTTGAAAATAATGAAATAAAGTGTTTGTTTTAGAAATACACAGTCATAATGCCATTTTGACTTAATCAGACTCAGTTATACTAAAGTATTTATGAGGCAATAAGAATTTTCTGTCCATCTAAAACCACGGCATAATAAAAATTCATTAAAACATTTAAAAAAGTTAGCAACATGCAACAGATTACCAAAAGAAAAGGAAACAAAACAAAACAAAACCACAAGATCTGTAGACCCAGGCTTGTCTAATTGGAGAGGTATTCCTGGAACAAATTACCTGGTGCTCTGTTAACTGCTGAACAATACACCAGGTCTCTGTTTAATTAACTCAGTTGGTTATAGCATCTAATTGCAGGAGGTCAAAGCACATGGCCACTACTGTGCCTATACACCCTGATCTTGCACAATTAACTGAACATAAAGAACCTGTTCTGTAGGTCAAGGATGAAGCTAGGAAATTGTGGGTGGATCAAAACAAATCCATCATTGTTATTGGAAAAGCAACTCAAAGTGTGTATCCTGATGATGGTAGGCCAGTAACATCATCCTTGTCTATGGGATGATGCAGCACCAAGAGCCCTCCCTCATAGACCTTGGATGTGATTCATTTACCTTTTGTCACTAACCAGTCCTGTGACCTTGGACAAACCACTAAACTACACAAGACAAAGGCCACAGAAATATGATGTAATGATGTGGAAAGTACTTTGAGAAGTTCTATAAAATGCACCCAATGCCTTACAGAAAAGGCACCATTGTATTATGATCTACCAGTTACTTGCCACTGAGTCAATTCTGACTCATGATAACCCCATGTTTCACAGAGTAGAACTGTTTCATAGGGTTTTCAATGGCTATGGCCTTTCAGAAGTAGAACAGCAGGACGTTCTTCCTAGGCATCTCTGGGTGGACTTAAACCACCATTTTGGCTAGCACTTAAGTGCATTAAGTTTCGCACCACTCAGGGACTTACAGAAGTGAGAAATTGATAGGAATTAATGACCAGGGAAAAACAAAAATTGCATGGGAAAAAAACCACCAAATAAATTGTTTAGCTCAATAAAATCATAATTGTAGACTTTGCAAGCCGGGAACTATACAGAGAAATGTGGGTTGAGGAGGGTAAAGATGAGAAAATTTCTGAATCATGACATTGTCAAGAAGGTTATGGGTGTCTTAGTTACCTAAGGGAGCTCTGGTGGTGTATTCAGCTGCTAATCAAAAGGTCAGGGATTCAAACGTACCAGCCAGTCCATAGGAGAAAGATGAGATTGTCTGCTTCCATAAGGATGTACAGCCTTGGAAACTCTAGGGCAATTCTATTCTGTCCTATCAGTTCACTACGAGTCATAATAAAGTCAATGGCAGTCGGCTTGGTAATTATCAAGTGCTTATATATGGCTTTAATTACAGAAGTTTATTTTCTTATAGTTCTGAAGACTGAGTCCAAATCAGGGTCTTGGCCATGCCAGTCCCTCTTCTGTTGGTAGCTCTGGGTGATCCTTGGTTTCCTGGCATTGCTTGGATTAGAGACAACCCTCACAGGGCATCTGTCTTTCCCTGTGTATGCCTGTGTCTATTCTTGTCTTTTTATAACTCAGAAGTGATTAGGTTTAGACCCCTGCTACACTGGCATGACCTCATTAACATAACACGAGAAACTACCTATTTCCAAACAGGATACCATCCTCCAGTAAAAGGCCAGGAATTCAATATAGATTTTGTGAGGACATACTTCAATCCATAGCAATGGGGAATTACTGAAGTATTTTACGTAAGGAATGAGAATCAGCTTTTCTTGTAGAAATATCAAAAGTCTTCATTTCTAGGAGCATTTCCATTCAACTTTAATTATACAGTTATAGTTTGGTAACAGAGCAATATATAGTAAAACAATATACTTTTTCATTTCAAACATGATAATAAGCAATCATTTGTTGAACACTTACTGTATCAAGTCCTAGGCAGAGGGCATTGCACATTAACTCATCCACTTCTCACTAATATCCACTGAGGTAATTACTATTGTTAACCAGTTGCTGTCAAGTAGATTCCTGTTGTTGTTAGGTGCTGTCAAGTCGGCTCCAACTCATTGTGAACCCATGTTCAGCAGAATGCAACACTGCCTGGTCCTATGGAGCCCCATGATCATTACTATACCTGAGCCCATCATTGTAGCCACTGTGTCAATCCATCTTGTTGAGGGCCTTCCTCTGTTTTATTGACCCTCCGCTTTACCAAACATGATAGCCTTCTACAGGAAATGTTCTCTCTGACAACATGACCAAAGTAGGTGAGAAGAAGTCTGCTTCCAAGGAGCATTCCAGCTACACTTCTTCCAGGACAGATTTATTCTTTTAGCATGGTACTTTCATCATTCTTTGCCAAAACCACAACTCAAAAGCATCAATTCTTCTTCAGAATTCTTTATTCATTGTCCAGCTCTCACATGCATATGAGTCGATTGAAAATACCATTGCTTGTGTCGCACCTTAGTCTTCAAGTAGACATCTTTGCTCTTTGGCAATTGAAAGAGGTGTTTTGAAGCAGATTTGGCCAATGCTATATGTCATCTGGGGAACTCTGGTGGTGTAGTGCCTAAGGCATTTGACTGCCAACCAGAAGGCTGGAAGTTCAAACCCAGCAGCCATTCCTTGGAAGGAAGGTTGGGCAATCTACTTCCATAGTGATACTGCCTCAGAAACCAAGGAGGGGTCACTAATAGTTGGAATCCACTCAACAGGAGTGAGTTTGGTTTTGGTTATATGTCGTCTGATATCTTGACTGCTGCTTCCATTGGTGTTGATTGTAGAATGAAGTAATATGAATTCTTTGACAACTTCAATCTTTTCTCCATTTATTGTGATGCTGTTTATTGGTCCAGTTGTGAGGATTTTTGTTTTCTGTATATTAAGGTGTAATCCATACTGTAAACTGTAGTTTTCAGTCCTCATCAGTAAATCCTTCAAGTCATCCTCACTTTCAGCAAGGAAAGTTGTGTCATCAGTGTATCACAGGTTGTTAATGAGTCTTACTCCAATCCTGAAGCCATGTTCTTCTTCATATAGTCCACCTTCTCAGATTATCTGCTCAGCATATGGATTGAATAAATATGGTGAAAGCACACAACCCTCATGCACTCCTATCTTCATTTTAAACCATGCATTGTTCCCTTGTTCTGTTTGAACAACAGTCTTGGTCTATGTACAGGATTCTCCTGAGTACAAGTAAGTGTTCTGAAATTCCCATTCTTCTCAATATTATCCATAATTTGTTATGATCCACACAATCAAATGTTTTTGCATACTCAGTAAAACAGAAGTAAACATCTTTCTGATATTCTTTGCTTTGAGCCAAGATCCACCTGACATAAGTAACGATATCCCTCTCCATATTCTTTTCCGAATCCAGTTTGCATTTCTGGAAGTTCCCTGTCAATATATTGCTGCAACCATTTTGATTTATCTTCAGCAAAATTTTACTTGCATGTGATATTAATTACATTGTTTGATACACC
The DNA here is from genome assembly GCF_000298275.1 of Orycteropus afer afer. Lineage (NCBI taxonomy): Eukaryota > Metazoa > Chordata > Mammalia > Tubulidentata > Orycteropodidae > Orycteropus > Orycteropus afer. The sequence continues at coordinate 16,939 of NW_006923966.1, forward strand.
TTTCTTTGGAATGGGTACAAATATGGATCTCTTCTAGCCAGGTAGCTGTCTTCCAAATTTCTTGGCATAGACAAGTGAGTGCCTTCAACATGGCATTTGTTTGTTGGAGCATCTCAATGGATCTTTTGCAAATTCCTGGAGCCTTGTTCTTTGCCAATTCCTGCAGCTTCAACTTCTTCCTTCAATACCATTGGTTGTTGATCATATTCCACCTCCTGAAATGAATGAACGTCAACAAATTCTTTTTTGTACAGTGACTCTGTGCATTTCCTCCATCTTCTTTTTGTATTATTATTTATTTATTTATTTATTTTTATTTGGGTGAAGATTTACAGAGCAAATTCACTTTCCCTACAGCAGTTCAAATATACTTTGTCTCATGTCATTGACCACAGTTTACCACAATGCAACAGTCCCCTCTCACTTCCTCCCCATAGTTACCTCTTCCCAGCGACCATCTCTCCGTACTCTCCTGTGCCCTGAGCTGTCTCCCTGTGCATAAGCAGCCCTTCCTTCTCCCATGATTATTCTCTCTAGGGCTTGTGTCTGCTTGAGGTAAATGTTTAACTCACATGCCTGTACATTGTTTGGCTGG
>NW_006923967.1:0-714 GCF_000298275.1 Orycteropus afer afer
TTGACATTTCTTTTTTGTGAACATTTGGCAATCAATAAATAAGATGACTTGTGAACATTGTCTAGAGTAGTTGCAAAGAAAGATTTTGGTGTATATCTAAGTACCTTTTAAAGATGCAATTTATGCACTAGTGGAATGGCCTTTTGCCAACATAATAGTCCGTGGAGTGAATGATACAAAGGAAGGTTGAGAGATGGCTAGGTCTTCAAGACAATGACCATGTGTCATTCCCTCAAGAGACCATTGAGGCTGGCTGCAAAATGTGTCATTTGAATTACATTCTGAATTGATTCTATCAGAGGAGTTGAGACTCAATGTTTATAATTCTGTAACATTACCTATTCATTAAAAACCCTATGGAAACACTTACTATGACTGAAGAAAACAAATCCCAATTATAATGTCCCTCTCTCTCTTCTGCTGCTATTTCAAATAATCCTTTGCTTCCATACATACAACATTGTTTGAGTCTAATATTTATAGATTTTAGACTACCATGTTTTCGCTACTTGGAAAAGATGATCGTTGGCCTCTTTGTAGAAGATCCGTTGATGAGGTCACCCTCTGGCCGTGACCTTCCTCCACACTCAGATTCACAGCTCCTGCATTCCTCCATGGTGGGCTTGGAGCATGACATCATCCATTTCCCCTTGCATGAGGACTTTCCACAACCTTATCTGGGGCCCCAAAGAAACTTTCCTTCTCTGTTCCTTT
>NW_006923967.1:2589-7969 GCF_000298275.1 Orycteropus afer afer
GTGGTGATTAAACTCACTTTGACAACAGGTGGGTTCCTGGATATCTTTAGCCAACAGATTTTAAGAAGTAAGTTGCTCCAAGGTATTCCATAATTGGATTTCACACACACACACACACACACACACCACTTCTACTTTTAGGATATAGATTTCAATGTCAAATATATTCCTCTCTAGATTCAGAAAATAACTAATTCTGGTATAACAGTATACCCGCCATCTGAATGTTCTCTATAACAACTTTCAAATGAATTTACCCCAAATTTTCTATATCTTCCAAAACTTCACTTAATAAACCTGTATGCTCACTAGTAAAAAAAAAAAAAAAAATAAGTTTCATGTGTGTAGAGGTAAGGGGCTTTTGATGAAACTATCTTCTTTCGCTGTCCTAGCAGAATCAAGTTAAATGCCTGCACTGTTTACATGTATGGTGCACTATCACTATCCTGCACCCTCTTTCCCTGAAGACGTGGCTCATGTGTTACCCAGCACTGCCTTCTGCCAGATGCCTGGGAGCACTAACCTGAGTTCCATTTAGATATATTTGCAATATGTTGTATTTGATTTCATTGTTGCTTTGTATTTCAGCATGAATCATCGCAGATGTGTTGTTAGGTTGTTGCTGTTGTTAGGTGTCTTCGGGTTGGCGCCAACTCATGGCAGCCCCTGTACAATGGAATGAAACACTAGCCAGTCCTGGGCCATCCTCACAAACCTTGCTGTGTTTGAGGCCATGATGGCAGCCACTGTGTCAATCCATCTCATTGGGGGTCTTACCCTTTTTCTCTGACCCTCTACGTTACCAAGAATGGTCCTTTTTGACAATATGACCAAAGTAGGTGAGATAAATTCTGGTCGGTCATTCTCGCTTCTAAGGAGCATTCTGGCAGTCCATGATATTTTCAGTATTCTTCACCAACACTAAAATTCAAACTCACCAACTCTTCTTAGTTCTTCCTTATTCATTGTCCAGCTTTTATATGTGTATGAGGCTACTGAAAATACCATGGCTTTGGTTAGGCACACCTTAATTTTCAAAGTGACACCTTTGCTCTTCAGCACTTTAAAGAGGTGTTTTGCAGCACCTTTGCCCAGTGCATGTATGACGTCTGATCGCTTGGCTGCTGCTTCTGTAAGTGTTGATTGTGGATGCAAGTAAAATGAAATCTTGGACAACTTCAATCTTTTCACTGTTTACCATGATGTTGCTTATGATCCAGTTGTGAGGATTTTTGTTTTCTTTATGTTGAGGTGTAATCCATACTGAAGACTGTAGCCTTTGACCTTCATCAGTAAGTGGTTTGAGTCTTCTTCACTTTCAGCAAGTCAAGGTTGTGTGATTTGCATATCGCAGGTTGTTAATGAGTCTTTCTTCAATCCTGAGGTCACGTTCTTCTTCATGTAGTCCACCTTCTCGGATTATTTGCTCAGCACACAGATTGAATAAATATGGTGACAGGAGACAACCCTAAAGCATGCCCTTCTTGATTTTAAACCATTCAGTATTCCTTTCTTTTCTTCAAACAACAATCTCCTGGTCTATGTACAGGTTCCTCATGAGCACAATTAAGTGTTCTTGAATTCCCATCCTTTGCAACGTTATCTACACAGTGAAATGCCTTTGCATAGTCAATAAAACACAGACAAACATCTTTCTGGTATCCTTTGCTTTCAGCTAAGATCCATCTGACATCAGCAATGATATACCTCATTCCACGACCTCTTCTGAATCCAGCTTGCATTTCTGGAAGATCCCCATGAATATACTGCTGCAACCATTTTTTAATTACCTTCAGCAAAATTTTATTTGCATGTGATATTAAAGATATTGTTTGATAATTTCCACATTCTGTTAGATCATCAGTCTTTGGAATGGGCACAAATATAGATCTCTTCCAGTCACTTGGCCAGGTAGCAGGCTTCAAAACTTCCTGGCATAGATGGCTAAGCACCTCCAGAGCTGCATCCGTTAGTTGAAATATATCTCAGTGTGTATTCCGTCAACTCCTGAAGCCTTGTTTTTCACCAATTCCTTCAGTGCAGTTTGGACTTCTTCCTTCAGTATAATTGGTTCTTGAAATGATTGAAGGTCAACCAATTCCTTTTTGGTCCAGTGATTCTGTATGTTCCTTCCATCTTCTTTTGATGCTTTTGGCATCATTATTTTGCCATTATTGAATCCTTCAATATTGCCACTTGAGGCTTGATTTTTTTTTCTGAATTGCATAGTAGAAACATAATAATAATCATATTAAAGCCTTCTGAGCTGAAAATCCTGTGTACAATAAAGTTTTAGGAATGATCAGATTCAAATAGAAAAAGTCAAAGTAAGTGTTGTTTTTATTGTTAAGTGCTGTCAAATTACGTCTAACTTATAAAGAAATACAAATCAAACTCAATGCCGTAGAGTCAGATCTGACTCATAGTGACCCCTCCTTGGGTTTCCGAGATGGTATCACTGTGGAAGTAGATTGCCCAACCTTCCTTCCGAGGAGTGGCTGGTGGGTTTGAACGGCCAGCTTTCTGGCTAGCAGTCAAATGCCTTGGCACTACGCTAAATCAGTGGGGAGAAAAAAGAGAAGTACTCGTTTTGAACGTAACACACATGCAATAAATTCTTGTTCTATTAACAGATAAATGAAACACACTCTCTGATCCTAAACATTAGGACATGATTCTCAGGTTCTGTCCCTTCTCAGGTTCAGGGATAATTTATATTATTTGTCATATTCCATCAAAAGAATGTCTGTTTGTATGAGACTTTCCACTTATGACCTTTTGCCCTCCTCTTTATATACATCTCAAACTCGTCTTTTCAGCCACTTTCTGCTAACTCTTCTTTCCCATGGCCTTTATATAGTGATAGGACTTAGGGTTCAGACTACCATCTTCCATGTGTACTGTATAAAATCTACTCATATTTCCACTGGTATATTTATGATGATTAATCTCAAATGCACTTCTTCCATTCAGAACTGCTCCCTAAGCTCCATGCTCCTTATTTGGACATTGGCAATAGGCTTCCTCATAGGCCCTTCAAAGTCAACAGTCTAACTTGGGATATTCTCTATGAGCTAAAATATTTATGATATACTCTAAGTGAAAAGAGTGGTTTAGAAGTCTGTGCAGTATGATTACAACTGTATTTAATGTATGCTTAGATAGTATATTACAGACTATAAGCAAATAGAGATTTCTTTGGATAGTGACTAATTTTATTTTTATTTTCAGTAAGGTCTACATTGTCAGTGATGCATAAATCTCCATAAACAGTTAAAACTGAACTGATTACCTGACCCATCAACTGTCTTTCCCATCTGCCTGTCTTTGCTCACATGCAAATAATAAGCAGAGTTAAGTCCTGGGACTGAATGTGGGCTCTCACTTCTGTGACCACCTGGGAATTCTCACATCCATTCCACATTTTCCTATTCTCTTTGCTACTGCCTCAGTCTGGCCCTAATTTTCTTTTCTTCTCTTGATTGGCCTTTTTAGTTCATGTCCTTTCCACCCAAATTAATTCTCCACAGTACATCCATAGTGACTGACTTTTCTAAAACACGAATCAGACCTTTTAATTCTCCTGGTTAAATTTCCTTTAAAAGCTTCCGTTTACCTACAGAAAAAAAAAAAAAGAAAAGAAGAAGAACACTTCAGTTAATGTACTTTCACATAAATACCACATGCGTTATATGTTTTTGCCAACCATGCAAATCATTCTTACCTCCTCCATGTTATGTTCATAAATGCACTATGCCAATTTTACTTACATCTTGCTGACTTCAATTTTTCTTTCTGATTATGTGGAAATTTCACTTTAGGTAGGTATTGATTTTATATTACTTGAAATATGAGCTAAGAGTATTTACTGATAGATCAAAAAAATATGTACAGAATTTAACTTTTGTAATTTCCTGATAAAATATCATTGTTATTCTTGTGAATGGGGTAGTAGGACACCATGTTGAAACCAAAACACATTATATTGTTTTCATAAATCTTAAACATAATTTTGGATAATCAGTGTTTGATTTTCAAAAATAAATCTCCAGAGGAAATTGTGCTTTTGTCTTAAAATAGGCCATTTTAGTTTATTCATTCATTATCATTATAATCCAACTCCTGGGGCCCTTTAAAATCAAATTCCTCATCATTATGAATATTGAAGTATGTCAGAGCTACCTAAAGATGCTTTTCTGTGACTTCTGAACTGACGATCTAATAAGGTTTTCCCATTCAACTCTTTAACTAATGCACTATAATTATCAAATTAAATCAATAGAAATAAACACAGATTCTATTATTTATTTTCCAATTACCACAGGACTATCAAACTAGATCCATTGCTTCTTGACCACGGCTTATACCTTTATTATATAATTATGATCAAAAGTAACATTTTTGGACTATTTTTATACACATAAACAGGAGATAAAAGAAAATTAACAGAATGAATAGAATGATATGTTTTACCTGTAATATGGGAGGATGGATGAATGAAGCTGACATTTACTTCTGGAAATGTCATGAGATATGTGGGGTACATGCATGGGTGTGCTATGCCTGACTGTTGTATTTAATCACATCATTTCTGCATGTTATATGTGTGGGCACATCATTTACATGGGCACTTTATTTTTGTAAAAGTATGGTAGTCATAGTTTACTGCAGATGTAAAGAAATTCTGAGGATGCAGAGTCTATAGATTTTATAGGTCTCACTCTCTAGGAGTTCTCCATTGGGATGCCAGCAAGTCACATATGACTTAAGAAAGAAAACTTGAATGTGGATGATTGTGAGCCTAAGGGAACAAGCTTAATGTGAGGTATATTTTGTCATACTCATGATCTTCTTTGTCTTCTTTTTTCTCCCACCTTAAAATATATAGGCACTCTGGTGTGGTGGTAAAGATGTGGCTACTAACCAAAAGGTAGGTGGTTTGAACACACCAGCCGCTCTGCAGAATAAAGATGAGGCTGTTTGCTTCTGTAAAGATGTATAGCCTTGGGAACTCAATGGAGCCCACTGTGAGTTGGAGTCAACTTGATGGCAGTAAGTTTTATTGATTGATTGATTGATTGATTGATTTAAAAGACATAAACCAAGGAGAATAAGATATGTTTCATGACTGACTGGCTACCTGTTTACCGGGGAAGTTTTTTTATGTGACTGGAAATTATGATCAATATTTATCCAGGCCTCAAAAAAATTCTAGCAGAAAATCAAGGATATAATGAATAAAATATGGGTACTTCAAGAAATAGGGTAATACCATTTTTCTAAGAATTTTAAAAGTGTATCTAAGAATTTTGCTCGAAAAGTGTGCACTGAGCCACTTCTTTACCAGGGACTCCAGTCCTAGGGACATAAATATTACTTT
>NW_006923967.1:8231-15025 GCF_000298275.1 Orycteropus afer afer
CAAATACTCCTGATTTCACAGTGCACAGTAGGGGAAACAATTGCTTCACCAGCGATAATGGAAAAGATAATACACACTTAAACCTTAAAGGTGAGGGGTTGCAGATATTAATTTTTTTTTCCCATTAAACATTGGTTGATTTCTAAGGATGGAGGTTTTTGCCACCTATAGAGCCTTAGACAGAAACTAGACTCTCAGATTCCTGGGAGCTGTAAAGCTCTTAGAAAGTGGAGAAAAACATACAAAGATAAAACAATAATTTCTCACAGTCATCTTTATCAAGAGGTTTCATATCCTATTTGTAGAGTTGCAATACATAACACATAACCACATATAAACTCTATTTACTGGGGAATTAAACAGCTTTAAAAATATATTGTCTCTTCATTATTTCAGGATTGTATCTGTATAAGCTGACTATTTGATAAAATATTGGTTCATTTGTATAGTTAGCAATTAAGAGAGTTGTGAAAATTTTATTTTTATTTTATATATTAATAACAACAAAGGCCTGGAGTCATTCACTTTGAGATTAATCTCAAAGTTAGATTACAATCTTTGAAGATTGTAAAATCAACTAAATCCAGTGTTTAGCATAAACGTGTTGTGTGTCATCCAGTTGCTTCTGAGCTATAGTGACCTTATAAAACAGAGTAGAACTGCTTCATAGGTGTTCCAAGGCTATAATCTTTATGAATGAGCGTTGGTGGAACAATGGTTAAGAGCGTGGTTGCTAATTGAAAGCTCATAGGTTTAAACCCTCAAGCTGTTCCTTGGAATAGAAGACCTGGTGATCTGATCCTATAAAGAGTTATATCTTTGGAAACCCTGGGGACCTACCCTACTCTGTCCATTAGGGCCGCTATGAGCTGGAATTGACTGGACAGCACACAACAAAAGCAACAACCACCTTTATGGGGCGTGCTGGTGGTGCAGCGATGAAGCACTCTGCTGCTAACTGAAAAGTCCACAGTTTAAACCCACCAGCTACTCCATGGGAGAAAGATGTTGCAATATGTTTCTGCAACGATTATAGACTTAAGTAGGTCAGAGCAATTTTACAAAAAGATTACTACCACCTTGGAAACCCTATGGAGCAGTCCTACTCTATGGGGTCACCATGACTCTGAGTCAGAATCAGCTTGATGGCAATGAGTGTTTGCTCTTGGGTTTTGGTTCATTCTTATGGGAGCAGGTCCCCAGGCCTTTCTCCTGCAGAGTGGCTGGTCGTTGGAATTGCCTGCCTGTGACTTTACAGTTAGTAGGCAAACACGTTAGCCTTTGTGCCACCAAAATTCCTTCAGTATAAAATGCTATTTCTTTGTAAATATTACGTTCACCTTTATTGGTGAAATTTCAATTGTTAATGTATTTAGGTTACTTAATGACATTGGAGGATCACTGGTGGCATTATGGACTCCTAACCAAAAGGGCGGCAGTTCAAATCCACCAGCTGCTCTGTGGGAGAAGGATGAGGCAGTCTGATTCCATAAAGACTCGAAGCCTTTGAAACCCTATGGGGCTTTTCTACTCTGTTCTGTAGGGTTGCTATGAGTAGGATTTGACATGGTGGCACTGGGTAATGACTTTTACTTTTAATTAAATTCAATCTGTAGCTATCAGTGACTTTCACTTTGCCTTTCACTAACAAAGATGATAAATAAATACAATGAATGGTACCAAGAGATGAACATTCTGAATGTGAAATCATGCACGTAATTTGCTTAGTCCTTCCCCTTTAAAACAGTGTTACATGTAGCAAAGCAGAAGTACAGTTAGATAAAAACCATTCACATAAAGCAAAATCGTTAACCTACATTACGTGTATATTGTAAAGGAGTAAATAAAATAAGCCCTGCTACAAATGCATCCTAGTAATTCTCATTCCTCTCCTGGAACTTTTCTATTTGATCCGATTACTGCTGCAGGTACACATGGCTAGTGATATTAGAAGAAAGAAAATCATTTTAATAGCATTAATGATAATGAAAATAACATGTAAAGGGTACTCTCAAGTTTACAAAAAACTTTTCACATGCATTATTTAATTATCTAATTAGCCTTTAATTAATGACCTTTTCTAACTAATCACCTGCACACTGATCTCATTTTGTGACCTTAAGAAAGTAAGATAAAAGAAGATCTACTGTAGCTATCATTAAGCCAATGAATATTTTAAAATGAATTAAGTAAAACCTAGGAACTGCATGAAAAGGAAACCACTGAAAACCAATACATAAGAGAAGGCCCATGTGTACAATCAGAGGAAGAAACCATGGGAAAAAATACTGTTAGTCATGATTATGATTAAAATAAAATAGAAAGGAAAAAACTTTATGTCAAGTAACACAACAATCGAAGTTGAAAGGCTGATAATGAGCTCAGATAAAGTTGTTGTATCACATATTAGAACAAAGCATTAGCAATTTGTAATACTTTTAGTGGTACTGTGTTTTTATTTATGTCATTTTGTCATCAAAATGAGGTATGGTGGCTTTCATATATTGAAAGCTTTTTCAAAAAACAAAACTGACTAAATTAATGCTTGCAGGAATGAAATACATTGAAAATATGAATAAATATTTATATGACAGAGTAGAAATTGTTGGTAATATACAAAAATCAGTTCAATCTCACAAGTAACTAAATGCATGCAAATAAATCACTAGTAATGTGCAGATTTCTACTATCAAGATGGCAAAAATACTCACTGAAACATTATTTGTATAATAGTAAACTATGGCAATTATAAAAATGCTCATGCAAGGGCAATATTAGTTAAAAAGGTATAATGTCAGAATGTGATAATGTTTAATTTATGAAACTGTAAGGACAAAGTCAAGAGAACATAAAATTGAAATAATACAGTGTAAGATAACAAATTTTATGTATATTTACATGTATGCATAGCAATTTCAATATTCAGTATCTTATATGTATACATAGATATCAAAATTGGAAGAAAATAAAATGAAAAGATTTTGTGTTAAACTAAAAGAATCCAGTTATGTTGCTTATAAAAGTGCTAATTTTTTAAATTTTGGACAACTCTAACTACACAGAAAAGTAAAAGATATTAATTTGAATTACAAAAGCTTAAAATGTTTTTAATAATGATTTTGAATAATGTAACCCTTTTACAACTCCTGTAATCCCTTATTGGTTGTTAGATAACCAAAGTCATAAATGAAAAATAAAGATTGGAACAAAAATGCCACAAGTTTAACAAGCATTTTTTTTTTTTCAAAGGACAGAGCAGAACCTCAAATCTCAGAGAAGCACCTTTTTACGCTTTATGTTAATGTGTAAATAGAGAAGGTGGAAAAATGCAAACTAGCTTCTCTATTGGAAAATTGACAGAGTGAACAGCAGATCCCTTCACAGCATTTAATTTATGCTTCTGCAGCTCCCTTAAATGTTATCTGACAGGTATTACATTTAAATCTGTTGGAAAGAACTGGCCACTTATCCAAAACAATATAGAAAATATATATGTACATACAGACAGTAACACCCTGGGTTAGGAACTTCCAACTTATAGACAAGTTGTACTTACCCTTTGATGTTAGGTAAACTTTCCCTCACTTTGAAATGATTGAACCAACACTTCCTTACAACAAATTCTTCATCACAATCACCTTCACGTGCTCCATGTGCAGTTTTAAGTCATGGAAAAGGCGTTGAGTCTTTTCCTGCACTAAACTCACTGCCACCGAGTCAATTCTGGTTCATAGCAACCTTATAGAGCACAGTAGAACTGTCCTATAGTGTTTCCAAGGCTGTAAATCTTACTGGAAACAGACTGCATCATCTGTCTCCCGTGGACTGGCTAGTAATTTTCAACTGCCAACCTTTGATCAGCAGCCAGATGCTTTAACCACTGCTCCACCAGACCTCTTTTCTTACACTAAAGTAAGGTTAAATAAGAGCTATATATACCTGTTCCAACTTACACAAACTACAAATTCAACTTAAAGACGTAGGACTGGATCTTATTCATAACTCGGAATTGCCTGCGTGTATATTCATGTTAAACGAAACAGCTATAAGGTATCTGGGAGCTCTGGTAGCATAGTGCCTAAGGCACTTAACTGCTAACCAGAAGGCTGGCAGTTCAAATCCACCAGCCACTCCTGGGAAGGAAGGTTGAACAATCTACTTCCGTAGTGATACTGCCTCAGAAACCCAAGGAGGGGTCGCTGTGAGTCAGGGACGACTCGACGGCACATAACAACAACAACAACATAAGGTATTTGTGGTTTAAAGTAAAGATATTTAAATCCTCCATGTCATTATGTTGCATTGAAGGATATTCTTAGAAAACTGTTTATTTCTCTTGTACCAAGCTCTCACAGCAAAATGCCTTCACAATTCAAATGGCACATTTTAAATATAATTCCACAAATAAGCCCAAGATGAGCTTTCAAAAGTTCTTTCTTGACTGAAACACTAAATTCACCAAGCAGCAGTCCTTTCTTAAACACAACTTTCATCCACATTGATTATTCAGAAACAGATTACAGTTTGTGGCTTTGGTGTAGGACTTGTCTCTCTTCTTTCAGCTTTTTGGCTTTTCAGGTTGGTCAGTAGCTATGCTACTGCACTTAGAATTTGCATGGACCAAATATTAATTCTGGAATTCAAACAGACTTTATGGAAAATATTATTTATGTCATAGGTTAAATATTTCACCTTCAAAATATAATTTTTTGGAGCTTTATTTATAAAACTAGAAACTACTCAGTTCCAGGAGATAACCAAGCAATAACTGAGTGCTTACTGTGTGTTTGTCTCCCTTCTAAGCATCTTGCATTAACTCATTTAATCCTCGTAACTATTAGTATATCTGTCTTAGTCTAGGTTCTCTAGAGAAGCAAGAACAGTGAAGCCTTTATTTATATTATATATACATATACACATATATATATTTCCACATACATAAATGTGGAAAGAGAGAGAGAGAGAGGAATTTATTTCAAGAAAATGGCTCACATAGTAGTAGAGGCTGGCAAGTCCCAAGTCTGTGGGTTAGAAGTCAAGCTGGTGGCTTCTCCTGACTCACATAGCTGAAAGGGCTGATGGACCCAAGATTGGGTGTCAATAGAGCAGGCTGCTGCCTTCAGAAGTTGATGAATCCAAGTTCAGTAGGTAAGATGTCAGGCTGTTGGCTCACAGGCTGAGAAGGCAAAACTCCCAAGATCAGCAGGCAATACTGCAGGCCACTAGTTCAAAACCAAGAACTGGAGATGATAACAAGCCAGATGCAGGATCCAGGTTGAGCAAAAGCCCAGAGAGCTCCACCAGAACTCTTCCATGTCTATTGGAAGCAGCCCACACCCAGAAAGACACTTCCTGTCAACTGATTGGCTGCTCACAGCACATCTCATCATGGAGGTGATGACATTGTATCAGATCTCATCATGGGCGATGACTACATCACAACTGCTAAACTACTTAGAATCATGGCCCAGCCAAGCTGGCACACAACATTAACTGCCACAATCCCCATGTTAGGGAGTCAGTGGAGCACAGAGGGCAGTAAGACACAGATTGTAGGTGACAGAGACAGACTTCAGAATTAGGAAGTAGGCCAGTCTGATTGAGAGCCTCATCCCTCAACCACTTAATTCCTTTAACACCTTCACTGTTGAGTTACATAGTCATGACACAGGCGACACAGTTACATAACTGTTTTTTATTTTATTTTATTTCTTTACTATTCAAGAAAACACTATTAAATTAGTTGCATTTTGCTGATTATTTCCTTTTTAAAATTGGTCAATAGTTATAAAAAAATAGAAACAAAATATGGACTTTTCTAATTTAAATTTATTTTTCAAAATTATAGAAAGGCAATATCGATGTAATAGACAAAATGCTTAGTGTATTCTTATAGATAGATAGCCTATATATCTATAAAGCATAGATATTCCCAAATTTTACCTTTTTCCATGCCTGGTATTTATTAGTCATAAAACAGCTTTTTAAATACACATTTAGTTTAGTTGATTTAGTTACTTTTTAGTTGATTCACAGTTCCACAGCTACAGATATTTACCAGTTAAATTTGTTAACAAATATTATGACATAGTCTTTAGATAAGAATAAAGGACAAAACAATTTTATATGATAAATCATTCAACACATTAGAAAAAATATATAAAAAACATAAAACAGATCAAGAAAATGAAGTATTTAATTTTCAGGATAATGATAGAGTTACTACATTTATGTTATTTTATATGTTCCTGATTATTTCCTTACAGGTTCAGAAAATTAAATCATACTTTAAATGCAGGTAGAGGTTAGTATTTTATAGAATTATGTTATAAATTCTTTTTAAAAATAACCATTTTATGATGGAAAGGCAAGTCCATTGTTTATTATTGGGTAAGCCTAGATTTTTATAGACTCAATGTGCTTAGAAGGGGAAACATCCATACTAAGAAAAGAGACCGCAGATAATTGGGGTTGGGGAGTGGAGTAGAAAGTCAATATAAAGTCTAATGGTGCTAGATAACAATATGTTCTAGGGAACAAATATGTAAAAATAAAATTGGAACAGCAGTGCTTATGAAAATATCTGCTGGAGGGAGGGAGCACTGGCAAACAGATGCAGAACATACGTGTTATTTGAGGAAAAAATTCAGTAATCAAAGTTTACAGAACATGAAACAATACCTTGAGACAAGAAGGAAATATGCTACTTAAAATCTTAGATCAGAGGGATCTATATCCCATATGTTACAAATTTCTACAATTACAACCATATTTGTAAAAAATTAATTGCAAAT
>NW_006923967.1:15412-15917 GCF_000298275.1 Orycteropus afer afer
TCACTGTGAGTTGAATCTGACTTGACAGCACTGAGTTTGGTCATATATATATAGTATAAAAACTTACTGCCATCAAGTCATTTCCAACTCACGTATATTTAAGTTTATAGTGAGGAAATAATGAGAGGATAAAACAAAATGATAGAATAACAGATGTTATAAAGGTGTTGAATTTTTTCTACCACAAAGCCTTTGTGCAGATTGATAATTAAAAACCGTTTTAGAATCAGTTGTGTTGTTGTTAGGTGTGTCAGGTTGGTTCCCAGTCACCGCAGCTCTGTCCATAACAACAGGATCCTGCCGGTCCCAGCACCGTCCTCACTACCGTTGTCGCAGCCGCTGTGCCATCCATGCTGTTGAGGGCCTTCCTCTGTGTCACTGACGCTCCACTTTACCAAGCACGATGTCCATCTCCAGGGACTGGTCCCTCCTGATGACATGTCCGAAGCAAGTAAGATGAAGTCTCACTATCCTCACTTCTAAGGAGCGTTCTGGCTGCATTGTT
>NW_006923967.1:16241-17170 GCF_000298275.1 Orycteropus afer afer
GTCAATCTTTTCTCCATTTATCATGAGGCTGCTTATTGGTCCAGTTGTGGGGATTTTTGCTTTATTTATGTTGAGGTTTAATCCATACTACACACTGTAGTCTTTGATCTTTGCCAGTAAATGCTTCAAGTCCTCTTCATTTTCAACAAGCAGGCAGCAAGGAAAGTTGTGTTATCTAGAGTCTTCCCCTAATCATGATTCTGCATTCATCTTCGTATAGTCCAACTTCTCAGATTATTTGCTCAGCACACAGATTGAATAAATATGGTGAAAGATACAACCCTGACACAGTCCTTTCCTGATTATAAATCCCTCAGTATCCCCTTGTTTTTTTCAAACAACAGCTTCTTGGTCTATGAACAAAGTCTGCATAAGCACAATTAAGTGTTTGGAAATTCTAATTCTTTGCAATATTAGCAATAATTTGTTATGATCCACACTGACTGATGTCTTTGCATAGTCAATAAGGCACAAGTAAATACCAGTGTTACTATAGTACAAATAATAGAACATAACTATATACATATATGTTATGTATATTTACATATAGAGAGGGTCAGCAAAAAAGGGGAAGAACCTTAATAACAGTGGCTGTGACGATGGGCTCAAGTATGGCAAGTATTGAGGATGGTGCAGAAATGAAAGCAAATGTTTTTCACCCAGTGGTTCAGTGTTATAGATCCAGGACAGAGTGCTGTCAGTCTCATATTAGGCATTTCATAACTTTTTGATGAAAGAATGAGTGTGTTAAACATGCCTTTGAAAATGTTCATTATCACTAGAAATTAAAGCAAAGTAAAGTCAATTGACAAGGCAGCTTTTAATCTGTTGTCAAATTAGAACATATTGTTGCAAATGAGTTAGCAAAGAAAAGTGAAACCGGTTATTACACTGTTTCTAACAATGATAAATGATATATTAGTTTTAAG
>NW_006923968.1:0-1439 GCF_000298275.1 Orycteropus afer afer
AAGAAGAAAGAAGAAAACCAAAATTAATGGAAACAATCAGTCCTAGAAACTGGTACACCATCCGATCTGCAACCTATACAACTATGAGACCAGAAGAACTAGATGGTGCCTGGCACCACTGTCATCCACTTGGAAGGGATGTAGGAGATCCTGGATACAAAGGGAGAACAATGTGGAACAAAACTCAAAATCATTTGGAAGAAAAAAAAAAAGAAGATGGGGACCAAGTTTGCTGGTCCAATAGAGCCTGGTGGAACCACTGAGACTATGACCCTTTGCTGCCCTTCAGGTCTGGAATTGAACCTACACCTGTAGTTTCCAGCCAAATGATGTACAGGCACGTGAGTTAAACATTTACCTCAAGTAGACACACACCCTGGAGAGAACAACAACAACAACAACAAAAAGAGAAGAAAGGAAGAAAAGACCAAAATGGATGTCAGAAGAGTTTCTGAAACTTGCCCTTGAGTGGAGAGTAGTTAAAGCAAATGAAAGAAATGACAAGATAAAGGAGCTGAACAGAAGATTTCAAAGAGCAGCTCAAGAGGACAAAGCCAATTACTATAATGAAATGTGCAATGACCTGGAGTTAGGATACCAAAAGAGAAGAGACATTTCTCAAGCTGAAAGAACTGAGGAAAAAATTTAAGGCTCAAGTTGCAATATTGAAAGATTCTATGCCACTCCTCAGAAGGAAGGTTGGGCAATCTACTTCTGTTGTGATACCACCTCAAAAACCCAAAGAGGGGTAGCTATGAGTCAGGACCAACTCAATGGCACATAACAGCAAAAACAATAACATGGGAAAAATATTGAATAATGCAGTAAACATCAAAAGATGATGGGAGGAATAGACAAAGTCACTGTCATGGTTTAAAATCAAGACCTGGTTGATATTCATCCATTTCAGGAGGTGGTATGTGATCAAGAATTAATGGTATTGAAGGAAGAAGTTGAAGCTGCACTGAAGGAATTGGCAAAGAACAAGGTTCCAGGAATCGACGGAATACCCGTTGAGATGTTTCAATAAACGGATGCCCCGCTGGAGGCATTCACTCAGCTATGCAAGGAGATTTGAAAGACAGCTACCTAGTCAACTGACTGGAAGAGATCCAAATTTGTACCCATTCCAAAGGAAGGTGATCCCACACAATGTGGAAATTATCAAACAATATCATTAATATTCCATGCAAGTAAAATCTTACTGAAGATAAGTCAAAAATGCTTGCAGCAGTGTATTGACAGAGAACTCCCAGAAATGCAAGCTGGATTCAGGAGAGGACATGGAATGAGGGATATCATTACTGATGTCAGATGGATCTTGGCTCAAAGCAAAGAATACCAGAAAGATATTTACTTGTGTTTTATTGACTATGCAAAAGCATTTGATTGTGTGGATCATAACAAATTATGAGAAGAATTAGAATTCCAGAACACTT
>NW_006923968.1:2089-2728 GCF_000298275.1 Orycteropus afer afer
AGTATTTTCAATCACCTCATATGAATGTGAGGACTGGACAATGAATAAGGAAGACCAAAGAAGACCTGATGCTTCTGAGTTTTGGTGCTGGCGAAGAATACTGAAAGTACCATGGACTACTAAAAGAACTAACAAATCTCTCCTGGAGGAAATGCAGCCAGAATGCTTCTTGGAAGCAAAAATGGCCAGACTTCATCTCACCTACTTTGGTCATGTTATCAGAAGGGACCATTTCCTGGAGAAGGATGTCATGCTTGGTAAGGTGGAGGGTCAAAAAAAGAGGGGAAGGCCCTCAATGAGATGGATTGATACATTGGCTGTGCTGATGGGTTCCAATATAGCAAGGATCATGGAGCTGGCACAGGACTGGGGAGTGTTTTGTTCTGCTGAGCATAAGATTGCTATGAGTCAGAGACAACTCGACAGCAGAGGGATAGACCCCAAAAGAAAATCACCAAGACACATCATCATCAAACTCATCAAAACCAAAGACAAAGACAGAATACTGAAAGCATCATGGGAAAAACAAAAAGTTACCTACAAAGGATGACCAGTAAGAATAAGCTCTGATTTCTCAGCAGAAACCATACAAGCGAGAAGGTAATGGGATGGTATATATAAAACCCTGAAAGAGAAAAA
>NW_006923968.1:5330-5798 GCF_000298275.1 Orycteropus afer afer
AACAAAGTAGGAGGTCTCACACTGCTGGATCTCAAAACCTACCCTACAGCCACAGTAGTCAAAACTGCCTGGTATTCGTTTCATGACAGATACATAGATCAACGGAATAGAATTGGGAACCCAGAAATAGATCCATTGACCTATAATCAGCTGATCTTTGACAAAGGCCCAAAATCCATTAAATGGGGAAGAAAAGTTTGTTTAAACAAAACTGGAGATCCATTTGCAGAAAAATTAAACAAGATCTGTACCTCACACCATACACAAAAGTGAACTCCAGATTGATCAAAGACTTATATGTGAAACCTAAGACTATACAGTTCCTCAAGGAAAATCTAGGGGCAAATTTAGGGGCCCTAATATATGGCATAAATAGACTATCAAGCACAATTCAAAATGCACAAACAGCAGAAGAGAAACCAGATGAATGGGACCTTCTAAAAATTATATTTTTATGTGCTTCCAAAG
>NW_006923968.1:7453-17397 GCF_000298275.1 Orycteropus afer afer
AACAAAACTCAAAATCATTTGGAGAAAAAAAAAAAAAAAACAGGGGACCAGGTTTGCTGGTCCAATAGAGCCTGGTGGAACCACTGAGACTATCGCCCCTAGCTGTCCTTCAGGTCTGGAATAGAACCCACACCTGTGGTTTCCAGCCAAACAAAAGACAGGCATATGAGTTGAACATTTACCTCAGGTAGATACACTCCTTGGAGAGAACAATCAGGGGAGAAAGAAGTGCTGCTTATGCACAGGGAGACAGCTTAGTGGGCAGGAGTGCATGGAGGGATGGACACTGGGAAGAGGTAACTATGGTGAGGAAGTGGAAGGGGAACTATTGCATTGTGGTAAACTGTGGTCAATGTCATGAGACAAAGTGTATGTGAATTGCTGTATGGAAAGTGAATCTGCTCTGTAAATCTTCACCTGAATCACACACACACACACACACACACACAGAATAATACACTAAAAGGAATTATATTTCTATACACAAAAACAAACTATCCAAAAGTCAAATTAAGGAACATTGTTTAGGGAGAATATTTACTTCTAAAGAGCATTCTGGTTATACTTCCTCCAAGACAGTTTTATTTATTCTTCTGGCGGTCCATGGCATAGTCTTGCCAACACCACAATTCAAATGCATTAATTCTTCTTCACTCTTACTTATTCATTATCCAGCTCTCACATGCATATGAGACAATTGAAAATACCATGGAGTTGGTCAGGCTTACCTTGGTCTTCCAAATGAAATCTTTGCTTTTTGACACTTTAAATAAAGAGATATTTTGCAGCACCTTTGCCTGATATAATGCATCATTTGATTTCTTGACTACTACTTCCATGGGCATTGACTGTGCATCCAAGTAAAATGAAATCCTTGGCAACTTCCAACTTTTCTCTGTTTATCATAGGTTGCTTATTGTAATAGTTGTAAGGATTTTTCTTTTCTTTGTATTGAGATGTAATCCATATTGACGGCTGTAGTCTTCGATCTTCATTTTTAGCAAGCAAGACTGTGCCATCTGCATGTCACAGGTTGTTAATGAGTCTTCCTCCAATCCTGATGTGAAGTTTTTCTTCACATTGTCCAGTTTCTTATATTATTTGTTCAGCATACAGATTGAATACGTATGGTGAAAGGAGACAAGCCTGAAGTACATGCTTTCTGATTTTAAACCATGCAGTGTCCCCCAGTTCCGTTCAAACAACAGTCTCTTGTTTTATGTACAGGTTCCTTAAAAGCACAGTTAAGTGTTCTGGAATTCTCATTCTCTGCAATGTTAGCCATAATTTGTTATGAGCCCCATAGTCAAATGACTTTGCACACTCAGTAAAACACAAGTAAATATCTGTTCTGGTTACCTAGTGCCGCTCTGACAAGAAATATACCAAAAATAGGATGGCTTTTACAAACAGGAGTTTATTCTTACAATTTGGAGGCTTTAAGTGCAAGTTCAAAGTGCCAGGCTCTAGGGGCTGGGTGAAAGCCCCTCAACCTTGGGGTCCAGCTCTGCCTCCAGCTCCCTCCCAGCCCACTGGAGTTAGAGGCACTTCTTCACTCAGACATCTGCTGGCTGCTGAGGTTGAGAAGCCCCAATGTTGACAAGTCAAAAGTCCTGATGTTACCAAACCATATGGCAGGCAATTAACTGAAATCCATTTTAAGTCCCAAGGTCGGCAGAGCATAGCAAGCTGCTGAGCAACAACACAGCCACATTCAGTGTCCAAGCGTGCCATAAGCTAGAGACCATTCCCAAGGCTTCTCCTTATATACAGGAAGCAGACCACATCTCAAAGACAGCTACTCAGCTGCGTGTGGTAGATCCCAGCATGGAGTTAATTGCCAATCTCATCATGGGGAATAACTACCACCAGCTTCCCAGCCACTCAACCAGGCCCAGCCAAGGTGACAAACAAACATAACTACCACAACATCTTTCTGGTATTCTTTGCTTTCACTCAAGATCTATCTGACACAACCGATCATGTCCCTCATTCCAAATCCTCTTCTAAATCCAGCTTGCATTTCTGAAAGCTCCCTGTCAATATACTGCTGCAACCATTTTTTAATTATCTTCAGCAAAATTTTACTTGTGTATGATATTAATGATATTGTTCGACAATTTTCACACTTTTTGGGATCACCTTTATTTGGAATGGGCACAAATATGGATCTCTTCCAGTCAGTTGGCCAGGTAGCTGTCTTCCAAATTTATTGGCATAGATGAATGAGTGCTTCTAGTGTGACATCCATTTGCTGAAACATTTCATTGAGAATTCCATCAATTCCTGGGGGCTTTTTTCTCACCAATTCCTTCAGTGCAGCTTGGACTTCTCTCAATACCATTGGTTCTTGATCACACACTCCTCCTGAAATAGCTGAACATTGACCAATTCTTATTGATACAGTGACTCTGTGTATTCCTTCTATCTTCTTTTGATGTTTTGATACATCATTCAATATATATTTTTTTTCCATAGAATCCTTCTGTATTGCAATTTGAGGTTTGAATTTTTTTCTTCAGTTCTTTCAGCATGAGAAATACTGAGCATGTTCTTCTGTTTTGGTTTTCTAACTCCAGGTCTTTGTACATTTCCTTATAATACTTTAGTTTGTCTCCTAGAGCTGCCCTTTGAAATGTGTTCAGATCTTTGACTTCATTATTTCTTCCATTCACTTTAGCTACTTTCTATTCAAGAACAAGTTTCAGAGTCTCTTCTGACTGACATCCACTTTGGTCCTCTGTTTCTTTCCTGTCTTTTTAATGACCTTTTGCTTTCTTCATGTATGATGTCCTTAATGTCATCTGACAATTCTTCGAGTCTTCAGTCATTAGTGTTCAATGCATCAAATCTATTCTTGAGATGGTCTCTGAATTCAGGTGGATATACTCAAAAGTCATAATTTGGCTTTCATAAACTGGTTTTAATTGTGTTCAGCTTCAACTTGAACTTATATATATATGAATAACTGATGGTCTGTTCTGTAGTAGGCCCCTGGTCTTACTCTTACTGATGATATTGAGTTTCTTCACCATCTCTCCAAGGATGTAGCCAGTTTGATTCCTGTGTATTCCATTCAGTAAAGTTTACATGTATACTCATTATTTCTGTTGTTGAAAAAATATTTTCAATGAATAGGTCGTTAGTCTTGCAAAATTCTATCATGTGATCTTTGGTGTCGTTTCTATCACCAATGCCCTACTTTCCAACTACTAATTCTTCTTTATTTCCAACTTTTGGATTCCAATCACCAGTATTATCAATGCACTTTGATTGCACACTTGATCAATTTCAGACTGAAGATGTTGCTAAAAATCTTTACTTTATCTTTGGCATTAGTAGTTGTTGTGTAAATTTTAATGATAGTAGTATTACTTGTCTTCCTTGTAGGTCTATGGATATTATCCTATCACTGACAGCATTGTACTTTGGGATAGACCTTGAAATGTTTTATGAATACTAACCACAAAATTGTTTTTGTAAAATCTTTGTACACTGAATAAAAGCATTATTAGTTACAACATGACGACTTAGCATAAAACTTTTTTATTTTTCTCCTTTTTCTTTTAATTACTACTTCATTCATTCAAAAAAAGTGATTGATATAAGCTCATACATTCTACTTACCACAATATTGTAGCTAAATCACCAGGAAATTTGACAAAATCAGCAAATATAAAAACACAGACAGCTAGGAAAACGACAATTCATGCTTGTAACATGTGCAGATGAAATTATGTTATTCAAAGCTTCATTAGAGTTGGTAATAATGACAGCTCTGACCACAGCACATTCAAAACCAAAACCAAACTCACTGCCATCAAGGTGGAGCTGACTAATAGTGACCCCACCTTGGGTTTCCAAGGTGGTATCACTATGGGAGTAGATCACCCAACCTTCCTTCCGAGGAGTGGCGGGTGGGTTTGAACCACCAGCCTTCTGGTTATCAGTCAAATGCCTTAGGCACTATGCCACTAGAGCTCCACAGAGCACATTAGAAGGTTTGAAATTATCATTGAGTTTTAGCCTTGTAGATAGATATATTGACACATGTAAGCTGGGCTTATGGTAAATATTTTTGTTGCTATAACTAACTATAGGGTTATTTCCATTTCAAAAAAAATAATAATAAATCTGTGCTAAAACAATGTACAAAAATTTTATAGATAGTCATCTGCTCTGACAATGTTATGTCCCTGCACCACCCTAGTGACACCACTATATTTTTAAAACAATTTAAAAAGGGGAAAAAATAACACAATTCCTTTCACAAAAGCATCAAAAATAATCAAATACTTAGGAATAAATTTACCAATAGAAGTGTAAGACTTATACACTGAAAATTATAAAACATTGCTGAGGGAATTAAAGAAGATCTATATAATTCGAGAGATATTCCATGTTTGGAGATTAGAAGATTCAATATTATTAAAATAACTATTCTTCCCAAGTTGAAGAGATTCAATGCAATCTCTATCAAAATCCCAGCATTCTCCCTTTGCAGAACTTGACAAGACAATCCTAAAACTTATGTGGAACTGCAGAAGACCAAGAACAGCTAAAAGAAATTTTAAAAAAGAAAAATAAAGTTGGATGGCTTTAATTTCTTAATTGAAAATTTTACTTCAAAGGTACAGTTATTGAGATGGTCCTGACATAAGGTGAGAATACAACTATCCAGAAAAAAAATCCTTATATTTATACTCAACTTATTTTCAATAAAGGTGAAAAGATAACCCACTGGATAAAGAATAGTCTTTTTAACAAATGATGCTGGGACAACTGGATAGCCATATGCAAAAATAAATAAATAACTTAACCCTTACCTCATACCATAGAGAAAAATTAACTCAAAACCTATCTAAGAATTAAATGTAAGAGGTAAAATAATAAAATTTGAGATAATATAGGAAAAAATTAAGCCTTGGGTTAGGCAAAGATTTCTTAGATATAATACCAAAAGAATGATACATAAAAGAAAAAATGGTACCTTGAACCTTATAAAAATTCAAAATGTTTACACTTCAAGAGATATAACCAATGAAACAACAAGTCTCATCAAAAATGGACAAAAGAAATGTGAATAGACATGTCACCAAGGAGGATATATCAATGGCTAATAAGCACATTAAAAAGATGCTCAACATCATTAGCCATTGTTGTTGTTGTTGTTATGTGCCATCAAGCCATCTCCAACTCACAGCAACTCCTCCTTGGGTTTCCAAGGTGGTATCACTATGGAAGTAGATTGTCCAACCTTTCTTCTGAGGAGTGGCTGGTGGGTTTGAACCACCAAACTTCTGGTTAGCAGTCAAGAGCCTTAGGCACTATGCCACCAGAGCCCCCTCATTAGCCATTAGAGATAGAAATAAAGATCACAATGAGATACCACTTCACATCCACTAGGATAGCTATAGGAGCCTTAGTGATGCAACGGTTAAGTGCTCAGCTGCTAACCAAAGGATCAGCAGTTCAGACCTACCAGTGGCTCTACAGTAGAAAAAAAATCTATCTGTTCTTATAAAGATTACAGCCTAGGAAACCCCATGGGGGAGTTCTACTCCATCATATAGGGCCATTATGAGACAGAATTGACTTAATCACACAACACAACATTAGGATACCTATTGGCAAAAATGCTGAAATGGTAACTCTCATACATTGCTGGTAGGGACATAAAATGATGAAGCCACTTTGGGAAATAATTTGGTACTTTCTTAAAAAGTTAAACAGTTCTACTCTTAAGTATCTACCCAGAAGAAATGAAAACATATGTCCACACAAAGGCTTATACATGCATGTTTTTACCAAGAAGCATTATTCAAAATAGTCAAAAACTAAATATAAATGGCTATCAAGCTGTGAATGGATAGAAAAAGTGCTGTGTTTCCATACAGTGCAGTATTATTCAGTCATAGTTCATGCAGCTGGGATGAATTTCAAAAACTTCATTATGCTAAGTGAAAGAAATGAGACACAGGAGACTACATCTTATATGATTCCATTTATATCAAATGTCTAGAAAAGGCAAATTTATAGTGATAGAAAGTGAATTAGTGGTTGTTTGGACAGTTGGCGGGAGCAGGGATTAACACAAAATGAGTCTATAGGATCATACTGGGGTGATGGAAATGTTCTAAAACTAAATTATGCTAAGTGTTGCACAAATTGGTAAATTTACTAAAAAGTTATTGAATTGTACAATTTAAATGGATGAATTGTCTCATATAAAATATGCCGTAATAAAGTTATATTTTAGAAAATAATATGAGGCCATATAGCTTTGGAAAACCAATCTATTTTTAAAATGTGACTTATCCCCTTATCAATGAATGTGAAGTCTGGGGGGATGGTCTGTGAGGGATAATAACTTATCTGAAGATATCTAATAAACAGATAATGGAGAAGCTCAATATCATCAGTCAGACAAGGCCAGGGGCCAACTGCGGAACAGAACATCAATTGCTCATACGTAAGTTCAAGTTGAAGCTGAAGAGAATTAAAACAATCCAAGAGAGCTAAAGTGTGATCTTGAGTACATTCCACAGGAATTTAGAGACCATCTCAAGAATAGGTTTGACACACTGAACACTAATGACCAAAGACCAGACAAGTTATGGTATGCTATCAAGGACATCTTACATGATGAACAAAAAAAGATCATTAAAAAGACAGGAAAGAAACAAAAGAACAAAATGGCTGTCAGAGAAGACTGAAAGTTGCTCTCAAATATAGAGTAGCTGATGTGAAAAGAAGAAATAATGACATGAAAGAGCTGAACAGAAGATTTCAAGGGGCAGCTCAAGAAGACAAAGTATTATTATAATGAAATGTGCAAAGCCCTGGAGTCAGAAAACTAAAAAGGAGTAATATGCTTGGAATTTCTCAGGGTGAAAGAAATGAAAAAAAAAATATATATCAAGCTTCAAGTTGTATGTACTATTGAGGGATTTGATGGGCAAAATACTGAACCACACAGGAAACACCAAAAAAAGACAGAAGGAATACACAGAGTCACTGTACCAAAAATAATTGATCAACATTCAACCATTTCAGGTGGTATCATATGATCATAAACTGATGGTATTGGAGGAAGAAGCCCCAGCTGCACTGAAGAAACAGGTGAAAAACAAGACTCCAACTGATGGAATACTAATTGAGATGCTTCAACAAATGGATGCAACACTGGAAGTGCTCACTCATCTATACCAAGAACTTTGGAAGAAAGCTACCTCGCAAAATGACTGAAAGAGACCCAATATTTGTGCCTATTCCAAAGCACGATGTCCCAACAGAATGTGGAAATTATTAAACAATACTAATAATAATACAGGCAAATATAATTTTGCTGAAGATTAGAAAGAGTTGCTGTGGTGTATCAACAGGGAACTGCCAGAAATTCAAGCCAGGTTCAGAAAAGGATGTGGGACAAGAGATATCCATTACTTATATTAGATGGAATTGGCTGAAAGCAGACTACCAAAAAGATGTTAACCTGTGATTTATTGACTATGGAAAAGCATTTGATTGTGCAAAACATAACAAATTTTGGACAACATTGAAAGGAATGGGAATTCCAGAATATTTCATTGTATTAAGTGCCTGCAGACCTCTACATAGACCAGGAGACAGTCGTTTTAACAGAGCAAGGGGATATTGAGTGGTTTAAAATCAGAGAAAAAAAAATGTATGTCAGGGTTGTCTCCTTTCACCATACTTAATCAATCTGTATACTGAGCAAATAATCTGAGGAGCCTGACTCTATGTAGAAAAAGGCAGTTTCAGGATTGGAGGAAGACTCATTAACAACCTGTGATATGCATATGACACCACCTTTGCTGAAAGTGAGAAAAACTTGAAGCACTTACTGAAGAAGATCAAAGATCAGTCTTTGATTTGAATTACACTTCAACATAAAGAAAACAAAAATCCTCACAAATAGATTAATAAGCAGCATCATAATAAACACAGAAAAGATCGAAGTTGTCAATGATTTCATTTTACTGAGATCCACAGTCAATGGCCATGGAAGTAGCAGTCAAGAAATCAAATGATGTATAAAGCATTGAGCAAAGGTGCTGCAAAATACCTCTTTTAAGTGTTAAAAATGCAAAGATGTTACTTTGAAGACTAAGGTGTGCCTGATTCTAACCATGGCATTTTCAATTGCTTCATATGCATGTGGTAGTTGGACAATGAATAAGGAAGCCTGAAGGAGAATTTGTATCTTTGAATTACTGTCTTAGTGAAGAATATTGAATATACCATGGGCTGCCAGAAGAATGAATAAATCTGTCTTGGAAGAAGTACAGCCAGAATGTTCCTTGGAAGTAAGGATGGTGAGACCTCATCTCCTGTACTTTGGACATGTTATCAGGACAACATGTCCCTGGAGAAAGGCATCATACTTAGTAGTGTAGGGCCTGAAAGATCTTTTAACCAGAAGCTTTTAGTATGGAGATTGACACATCCCATGCTGAGCCCTAATGCCTCCAGGGAGATCTTTTTAACCAGAAGCCTTTAGTATGGAGATTGACACGTCCCATGCTGAGCCCTAGTACTTCCAGGTAGATTGACATGTCCCATGCTGAGCCCTAATGCTTGTAGTGTAGAGATTAAAATGTCCCATGCCTCAGAGCTTTTTATCAGAAATCTGCATGGCTCCAAAAAGCCTCTCACTCACCTGTGAAGACTCCGAGGGCTCTTACCTCCTGGGATTTCGCAGAGAGTATGCACATATCAAAGAGATCCGCCCGGCTCCAAAAAAATCTCTCACTCACTTTTGAAACCAGGGGGATTCCAACCTGCCCCCAAAATCCCAAACCCCTGTCATAAAAACCAAATTATCTATTTCACCCTATGTTCCTCTATAAATATGTTTTAATGTAAGAGCACAGAGTCTATTGCTCAAGCCACTGATTTGGTGAAAGCAAGGACCCTAACTTAAGTTAGCTAATAAACTTTCCTATTGCTTTTTGCATTGTCGTGTGTTGGCAAATTCCTCGCCCCGAACAACTCCTTCATAACCTGGGCACAACATTTGGTTCCCTGACCAGGGGATTTGAAGTGAGTGAAGGCTCTCTGCGATATTAGGAAAGTCTCAGGAAAGGCCAGAAGGACCAGATATGCCCTTTTTCATGAGGGCACTAGTCTATCAGGAAAAACTGGAATATGGCGGACGCGCCAATTGAGTGAGGAAAAGAGCCTTTTTCTCCACTCACGGGCAGGCTGTGGGTGTTTTTTCTGGGTAAGAGTAGTCCACTTCAGGGAAGGGGAGAGGCCCCTCCAATCTGTGGTGTAGGAATGAGATCTCTTCTGGGTGTGGGATAATTGTGCTGTCTGGTTGTGTGGCCACTGTCTTTTACTTGTTTGTTCTGTGTTTCCTTGAAGGAGGTTGAAATGGGACAGAAACAGACTACCCCTCTGTCCCTGATGGTTGAGAATTTTCAGAGCTTAAAACCAGAGGATCTAATTTGTCTGTGATAATTAAGAAAAATAAACTAATAACTTTTTGCTCTTCAGAATGGCCCTCTTTTGAAGTGGGATGGCCGCCGGAAGGCTCACTGGATGGAAAGGTGATTGCAGCCGTTTTTGACTGAGTCCAAGTGCCAGGCCCCCGTGGTCACCCGGACCAATTTCCTTACATTTTAGTGTGGCAAGATATAGTGACTAACCCACCCCCATAGCTAAAACCTTTTCTTCCCAACCCCTCTGTTAAGGTATTAACATCCTCACTCGAGACCAGCAAAAAGGAGAAGCTGAGACAACCTGTCTCCCGAGCTGCTGTTCCACCAGTTTTACCTGATTCCCAGGTCAACCTCGATCTGATGGATCTAGAAAGCAGCATGTCTCCACCTCCCTATGCCCCTCCGCCACCTCCCCACCCTCTCCAGGTTCCACAAGTGTTGGGAGGGAATGGAGCAAATGCTCCAAGTGCGCTGCCC
>NW_006923969.1:0-1211 GCF_000298275.1 Orycteropus afer afer
CCCTAGGGAAACTCACTTTCAACAGATTGCCTGCTCAAAACATAATCATCTGATCCCATCATGGGAATAACCACATCACAACAGCTTAAACCACACAGAATTGTGCTCCAGCCAAGTTGACACACAGTTCCAACTATCACAGTCCACCCCTTGTCATCTTGGCAGTTGTACACATCTTCTTAACCACATATAATCTCTAAATAAGGACAATTATAAAGTCATATTTACACCAAACATGATACGCAAACACAAGTACAACCAAAATGCATTAACCTTATTTACATTTCACAGTTCATAACAGAAGGAAACAAAAATATTTGATGCACATATACAATGAAGAAATATAACAATCACAGTCCTCATTTCTGCAGCTGGTCATGTGGTCATAGCTGATATTCAAAACTACCTTCTTCCACCACCCATTCTGTATTTCCCTTACCCTCAGCAAGCACCTCAGCTGGTCGTGGATCTTTGCCTGGTGGGGTGACCCAAACCTTCATTCCTGAAGGGTCTGGGCCATTAGCAGTCATATAAGAATTGGGTTGCTGTAATTTTCCATTGACTTTAATCACAGGGCATGGTAGTACTAAGAGACTCCCTAAAGAATCTCCTGTATTCCAGACATATTCTTATTTACCTGCATTATGTAAAGCCAATCCAATTTCCCCTTGGTAATCAGGATCTATCACACTAGATAGTACAGTAATACCCTTCTTTGTCTGTTGATTCAGAGGCATGAGGAAGCCAAAATGGCCAGGTGGCATTCTTAATTTCCAGTTCAATGTAATCAGTATTGTGTCTCCAGGTGGGAGTATTCCTCCCTTTGGGACCAAGATCTCCAGACCTGCAGAGCATAGGGTAGCAGAGACAGGAAGCAAACATTTTTTGAGTGGGTCACTAGGGGTAATAGTGAGTGGTGCCACTCCTGTTTCCACCCCTTGGTTCCTGGACCCATGGATCCTGGCTATTGGAGAAATAGAACCATATATTGGATGCTGGTTTAGAGCATATACAGCCTCCTGGAGAACATTGCCTCAACCCTTCAAGGTATTGCCACCTAGCTGGTGCTGTATTTGTGATTTTAAGAGGCCATTCCATGGTTCTATCAAGCCAGCTGCTTCAGGATGATGGGGAACATGGTAAGACCAGTGAATTCCATGAGCATAAGCCCATTGCCACACTTCATTTGCTATGAAATGAGTCCCTTGATC
>NW_006923969.1:1311-3362 GCF_000298275.1 Orycteropus afer afer
AAATGAGTCCCTTGATCCGAAGCAATGCTGTGTGGGATACCATGGTGGTGGATAAGGCATTCCGTAAGTCCACGGATGGTAGTTTTAGCAGAAGCATTGTGTGCAGGGAAGGTGAATCCATATCCAGAATAAGTATCTATTCCAGTAAGAACAAAACGCTGTCCTTTCCATGATGAAAGTGGTCCAATATAATCAACCTGCCACTAGGTTGCTGGCTGATCACCCCGAGAATGGTTCCATATCACGGACTTATTGTTGGTCTCTGCTGCTCACAGATTGGGCTCTCAGCAGTGGTGGTAGCCAAATCAGCCTTGGTAATCAGGAGTCCATGTTGCTGAGCCCATGTATAATGTCCGTCCCTGCCACCATGGCCACTTTGTTCATGAGACCATGGAGCAATGGTAGGAGTGGCTGGGGAACAAGGATGGCTGCTTTCCACTGAACGTGTCATCCTATCCACCTGATTGTTAAAGTCTTCCTCTGCTGATGTCATCTTTTGGTGAGCATTCACATGAGACACAAATACCTTTATTCCTTTGGCCCATTCAGAGAGATCTATCCACATACCTTTTCCCCATACATCCTTATCACCAATCTTCCAATCATACTCCTTCCAAGTCCCAGACCATCCCACTAAGCCATTAGCCACAACCCATTAATCCATATATAATCACACATCTGGCCATTTCTTTTTCCATACAAAGTGAAAAGCCATATGCATGGCTCGAAGTTCTGCCCACTGGGAGGATTTCCCTTCACCACTGTCCTTCAAGGAAGTCCCAGAAAGGGGCTGCAGTGCCACTGCTGTCCACTTTCTAGTGGTGCCTGCATATTGTGCAGAACCATCTGTACACCAGGCACGAGTTTTCTCTTCCTCAATCAACTGATCATAAGGAACTCCCCATGAGGCCATAGGTGCAGACTGGGAGACAGAAGGTAACATGACTGGAGTGGAGACCAAAGGCATTTGGACAACTTCCTCATGCAACTTACTTGTGCTTTCAGGTCCTGCTTGAGCCCGATCTCTGATATACCACTTCCATTTAATGAAGGAGTGCTACTGTGCATGTCCAACTTTATGACTCTGTGGGTCTGACAGCACTCAGTTCATGACGGGCAACTCAGACCTCATGGTGACTTGGTGGCCCATGGTTAGGCATTCAGTCTCTACTAAAACCCAGTAACAAACCAAAAGCTTTTTCTCAAAAGGAGAGTAGTTATCTGCAGAGGATGGAAGGACTTTGCTCCAAAACCCCAAGGGTCTGAGTTGTGATTCACCAATAGAACCTGCCAAAGACTCCAAACAGCATCTCTATCTACTACAGACACTTCAAGCACCATTGGATCAGCTGGATCATATGGCCCAAGGGGCAGAGAAATCTTTACGGCAGCCTGAACCTGTTGCAGAGCGTTCTGTTGTTCTGGGCCCCACTCAAAACTAGTAGCTTTCCAAGTCACTTGATAAATAGGCCACAGCAACACACCCAAATGAGGGATATATTGCCTGCAAAATCCAAAGAGGCCCACCAGACATTGTGCCTCCTTTTTAGTTGTTGGGGAAGCCAGATACAATAATTTATCCTTCACTTTAGTAGGAATATCTCGACATGCCCCACACCATTGGACCCCCAGAAATTTCACTGAGGTGGAAGGTGCCTGAATTTGTGTTGGGTTAATTTCCCAACCTCTAGTATGCATATGTCTCACCAATAAGTCTAGAGTCATGGATACTTCTTCTTTACTAGGTCCAATCAGCATAATGTTATCAATATAATGGACCAGTGTGATGTCCTGTGGAAGCGAAGGGTGATCAAGGTCCTTATGGACTAAATTATGACATAGTGCCGGGGAGTTGATATATCCCTGAGGAAGGACTGAGAAAATATACTGTTGGCCTTGCCAGCTGAAGGCAAACTGCTTCTGATGGTCTTTTGAAACTGGTATCAAGAAAAAGGCATTGGCCAGGTCAATAGCTGCATACCAAGTACCAGGAGATGTACTAATTTGCTCAAGCAATGAAACCACATCAGGAACAGCAGCTGCAATTGGAG
>NW_006923969.1:3688-5728 GCF_000298275.1 Orycteropus afer afer
ATTTACTTCAATGCAACAGCTCCCCTCCCACCTCCTCCCCACAGTTACCTCTTCCCAGTGTCCATCCCTCCATGGGCTCCTGTCCCCTGAGCTGTCTCCCTGTGCATAAGCAGCCTTTCTTTCTCCCATGATTGTTCTCTGGAAGGATTGTATGTACTTGAGGTAAATGTTCAACTCATATGCCTGTCTTTTGTTTGGCTGGAAACCACAGGTATGGGTTTGATGCCAAACCTGAAGGCCAGCTAGGGGCCATAGGCTCAGTGATTCTACCCAGCTCTATCGGACCAGCAAACCTGATCCCCTCCTTTTTTTCCTCCAATGATTTTGATTTTTGTTCCACATTGTTCTCCTTCTCTATCAAGGATCTCCTACATATATATCCCCTTTCAAGTGGATGACAGTGGTAGCTGGGCACCACCTAGTTCTTCTGGTCTCTTAGTCATATAGGCTGCACATCAGATGGTGTACCAGTCACTAGGACTAATTTTTTCCATGAATTTTGGTTTTCTTTATTCTTCTTTGTTCTGGATGAGGAGAGACCCATAGTTGCATCTAGATGGCAGCTTGCTAGCTTTTAAGATCCCAGTCACTACTTGCCAAGGTAGGAGGTGGAACAACAATGTTTTGTGTAGAATGTTATGCCAACTGACCTTGATGACCCCTGTGACTATGCTCCCAAGCCCACAGATTCAACTACTCGGTCTCTCTGGGTAGCTGGCTGTGACCAAGCATTGACCACAACCTTGCCCCTTGTCAGCTCTGCTACACCTGGGAATTCTGATCATTCACATAAGCTTGTAGGACCATTGTCTGCCAACCCTATATATGTACTTGGATACACTCCCCATTTCATAGATATACCTAATCGTACAGCCTGTCCACCCATCTATCTATCCATATACCCATGTTTGCCTTCATTGACAACACAGTGCTATATGTGCAAAAGGGTTCATATTTGTTGTCTGTACCTCCCATGTACCTCTCTATGCCTTTCTCATCCTCAATGTTGTCATATTGGTCACACAGATTTGGTACATTCTCTTCACCCAAATCAATACTTATCTTTATCTATCTATCAGCATTCCCTCCCCTCTCCTCCCACCCCTGGTAATCAACAAAGAAAATTTCCTTCTATAGATAAAACTTTCATAACTTTCACAATAACAGACTAATACAATATTTGCCCTTTTGTGATTGACTTATTTCACTCAGCATAATGTCCTCCAAGTTCATCCACTTTATGCCGTGTTTTGCAGATTCTATATTATTTTTTAGCATTGCACAGTATCTCTTTGTGTGTATGTACCATAGTTTGGTTATCCATTCCTCATTTGATGAACACATGGGTTGTTTCCATCTTTTTGCTATTGTAAATAGTGCTGCGATGAACATGGGTGTGCATTTATGTGTTCTTGTTATGGCTCTCACTTCTTTAGGGTATATACCTAGTAATGGAATAGCTGGGTCAAATGGTATTTTTAATTCCAACTTTTGAAGATCCACCTGTTTTTTGAACAGGCCAAATAGGTGGATTAAATGGGGATGTGGTGGGAATCACCACCCCTGCATCCTTCACGTCCTTGATGGTGGCAGTAATCTCTGCAACCCCTCCAGGGATGTGGTACTGCTTTTGATTTACTATTTTTGTACATTGATGCAGTTGTAATGGCTTCCACTTGGCTTTTCCTACCATAATAGTCCTTACTCCACATGTCAGGGAGCCTGTGTGGGAATTTTGCCAATTGCTCAGTATATCTATTCCAATTATGCATTCTGGCACTGGGAAAATCACTACAGGATGTGTTTGGAGACCCACTGGGTCCACTGTGAGATGCATCTTAGCTAAGACTCCATCAATAACTTGACATCCATATGCCCCCACTCTGACTGGTGGGCCACAATGACACTTTGGGTCTCCTGGAATTAGTGTCAGTTCAGAGCCAGTGTCCAGTAATCCCTGAAAAATCTGATTATTTCCTTTTCCTCAATGAACAGTCACTCTTGTAAAAGGCCTCATATCCCTTTGGGGAAGGCTAGGAG
>NW_006923969.1:5963-17267 GCF_000298275.1 Orycteropus afer afer
ATTCAATCTAGGTTGCTGTTCACGTGACCTAGAATTCTTCTGTCTATACAGATCAAGTAAATATTTAGTAGGCTTGCCATGTATTTCACTACTAGGAACACCATGCACAAGTAGCCAATGTCATAATTCCACATGAGTCAGACTATTCTGATTACTGTTCTGACTCTGCTATCCATTATGGTAACCACACCCACCTTGCCTTTGTTGATTAAATACTGCCACTTGGCTCCTACTACCATGAGGTCCCATCAGCCCCATTGTAGTTAAGTTTCTTAGTTCAACTAGGGCAGTTCCCACGTCAAATCAGATTTACATAAAATAGCAATCACAGCAGTCTTCAAGGATGCTGGAGCTCCCTTTACAAATTTATTCCTCACTGTACTGGTGAAAGGTGTGTCGTTTGGTTCTAGGGGTCTAATTTGATAAATCCATTCTAACAGGCCAATTTCCCTAAGCCTCTGGATACCTTCTTCTACATTACACCAAGGTAGGTCTAGTACTTCAACTTGGCTTAAGATAGGCCACTGCATAATCCACGCCTCAGTAAGCCAATCAAATAAACTATTAGATCCTCCCTAACTTCTTGAGCTGAAACATTGAATGAAGAATCTGTACTTAGTGGGCCTAAGCCAATAAACTCAGACTAATCCAATGTTACATTCCTTGCACCATTATCCCACACCCTCGGCAGCCATTCCCACACATATTCTCCAGGTTTCTGTCTGTACATGTTAGCAAAATCAAGTAGGTCTTTTTGGGTATATTGTACTACCTCCTCAGTCACAATTTCTATTTTACCTTTTGGGGCTTGCTTGCACTTAACTTTAGTCATCAACAATGGGTGGTTGAGACAGTTCCTGAGAGCATTCAGGAATGTCTTCCATGGCCTCTGCCTCAGGCAATGACCCAGCAAGACCAGTTTGGCTAATCCCATCAAACTAAGGTGGAGGGGATAATGGTTTTACAGTAATCTCTTCAGATGTGAGGGATTCAACAGAATTTACAGGGTCCATATCCTGATCTTCTTGACTATCTGTCCACATGTCGCCATTCCAGGTTTCAGGATTCCATTGTTTTCCGAATCAATGCCCTCACTTTAATGTCAGACACCATTCTGGGTTGGCAATTTAATTGGTGTTGTAATTCAGCCAACCTTACAGTAAGACTCAGTTTGGTTTTCAGCAATATCAGCTCTGTTACTAGAAGATATCTTTCTGAAAAGGCTTTCTGAAAGGCTTTCTTTCAGAGCACAACTGGAAGCACTGAGATTGTTTATGCAGTGCTTAAGCTGAGACTCAGCGGCTCTGAGCTCATCTCGCTCTTTCACCACTTTGTCTAGTGTAAGTAGGACCAACCAACCAGCTTCCTTATACTCCTCATGCTGACAAAATTGCAGAAAAGTATCAAATATCTGATCACTCAGAGCATCACTTCTCACAAGTACTTGATCTATTGGTGGTGCTATTTTGCATATTAATGTTGCCACCTCATTCCAGGGATTAACAGGGCCCTCTTTACTAACAGAGGCAGGATGGCTAGTGTCTTTAAGATTAATCAAAGTGGAGAACCAATTTAGGAAGCCCATCCTTATGATTTTGTCTCTCTAGAACCACTCTCGGTACCAAATGTGTTAGATTGGGTTCTCTAGAGAAACAAAACCAGTAAGCTTATATATATGTGTATATATAGATAAATTTATCTTAGGAAAATGGCTCACACACTTATAGAAGCTGGCAAGTCCAAAGTTTCTGGATCAATCATCAAGCTGGAGGATTTTCCCAACTCTTGCAGCCACAGGGGCTGAGGAGCTCCAGGCTGGCAGTCAGTACACCGGCTGTTGACTCCAATGAATGACGAATCCAAGATCTCCAGGTTGAATGGTGGATTGTTCACTCACGGACAGTTGTAGGCAGCAAAACAGAATCCCGATCCACAGAAGAATGTCTCTTTTCCTGGAATGTCCATAGATATACTGGAAGCAGGCCCCACTCCTAGGGAAACTCCCGATCAACAGAATGCCTGCTCAAAACATAATCATCTGATCCCATCACGGGAATTACCACATCACAACAGCTTAAACCACACAGAATTGTGCTCCAGCCAAGTTGACACACAGCTGCAACTATCACACTATCTAAAATATAACTGATAGGGCTTACTCTGTTTCAGGTACTGTTTTAACCATTTTAAGATATATGAACACCTTCAATTCACTTTAAAAAAACAAATAAGGGAAAACAAAAACAAAAACAAAAAAACCCAAGGACTTATGAGTTGCGTGTTATGGATAAGAAAATTAAGGCACAGACATTTCAATAACACGCTTAAGGTTAAGCAGCTAGAAAATGGCAGAGCTGAGATTTGAGTTGAACTTAGAGTTCAGAGTGAAGCCTCATACTATCCTGACTCAGTGTTACTGAAATGAGATAAGCCAGGGGCAAGGCAATGTGGGTAATCACTTTTGCATTACCCTCTATTTTCTACCTACTAGACAAGTGTTTGTAGTCGTGTTGTAAATATCACATCAGAAAGACTCTTTTGGAACTTACACAATAATATGATTAGGAGAAGTCGTAGGTCAGTGGTAGAATTCTTGCCTTCTATTGTGGGAAATGGAGCTCTGGTAGCATAGTGCCTAAGGCACTTTATTGCTAACCAGAAGGCTGGAGGTTCAAACCCACCAGCCACTCCTGGGAAGGAAGATGGAGCAATCTACTTCAGTAGTGATACTGCCTCAGAAACCCAAGGAGGGGTCGCTATGAGTTGGGTCCAACAACAACATTGTAGGAAAGCCAGGTTCAATTCTTGCCCAATGCATTTCTTGTTCACCTGTGTGTTGATGGAGGTTTGCATGTTGCTATGTTGATGTTGAACAGGTCCCAGTGGAACTTCCAGATTAAGACAAACAGGGAGGAAAAGGCTGGCAATTTACTTCCAAAAATCATCTATGAAAACCCTGTGGATCACAGGAGTCTGATCTCTGGTTCAGACTGGGCAACATTTTGTCCAGTTGTACAGGGGATCTCCATGAGTCAGGGGGCTGACTCAACAGCAACTAACAACAACAAAATGTTTGGCTTGTACTGATTGAGTTTTGTATTTTATCAAATATATTAATAGACCATTCCTTACCTGTTTCAAAAATAAATAAATAAATAGAAACCCCTCTTCTGACAGATCAAGCTAACTTAAACTGTGAGTAGAAAAAGCAGACTTGAAGGGAGAACAAATTAGGCCTGTGAAATGAAGACAAGAATGAAGGGGGACATACAGATGAAAGTACGAAATCCAATATACTTAGCAATGTGTTTAGCAAAACTTGGTAAAAAATGTACTTCCAAACTTTCTAATATATTGATTTTAACATTTGTTATCTTTCAGGCTTTAGAATATGATGAAGTCACCTCAACTGCATTGTAAAATCTAGTCTCCTTGAAATCCTTCTGACCTCAAAGAGGCAAACAGTGAGTAATTCAAAATATTTTTGAATGAAAGTGTCAGTTTAAGATCCTCAGCATAAAACATACCTACAAAGCCTATTTGCAAAGTAAATTTACTCTGGATTCTTGATACCTATGAAAGTTTTTTCTATTATATTTATTTAAAATTACAACAGTTTACATTAGAAACAGGCTCAAACAATTAAGGTAAAAGATAAATAACTGCATACAGTTTAATTTTACAAAATGCAAACACATATCTTTCATTGTTCCATTATCTGAGTATTAAGCGCCACATAATTGCACAATGCATTTTCAAATGTCTTAAAGGGTCTGGAATTAGAGTTGACTTTTGTGAAATAGTCTTTATTTTCCTCTATTATTATACAAATAATTGGCCACACAGATTAAATTTAAATCTGAATTGAATCTGCCCCCTGCAGAGTTCATTTCTCTTTTGCAGCTAGAGGTTGGAGATTTGTGATGACTCATGGAGCATATATATGGAATACAGAACAGGAGGAGGGAACTCACAGTGCCACGATTTAAGATGTTCCAGCTGGAAGAAAACTTCCTGTCCCCTGGGATGTAGTAAGCACACATCAAGGTTTCCCCAAGATCATGCATATTCTTCTTTTCTCAGGATAATTTTGATAGTGCCCTTTTCACTCTCAGGAATGACTCAGCTTGGAAGATAAGGAAACTGAAGCCTTGGGCTGCAGGTTCTCTCTGACACAGACACCCCAGCTGATATCTGTTGTCTTCTGAGTCTTCAGAAATTCCCAATGCCCATGGCCTTCAGGGTTCCTACAGCCACACACTATGGGGGCAGGCAGGAAGGAAGCAAAGGGGAGTTATTTTCTATCCTTAACATAGAATGAAAAATTATCTAATACCATGATTACTCATCAAATTTTAGAAGAAGGTATTTTTACAGTATTTTTAAGTTTAATTTTTAAAATATACATTTTACATTATGCTTGGTAAAATAAGTCAGACACAAAAGGATAAATATTATATGATTCTACTTATAAGCAATATCTAGATTATGCAAAAACATAGAGGCCAAGATTTATTAGGTTACCAGGACCTATGAAGAAGGGGAAATGGGGACTTATTGCTTAAGGGGTACTGAATTTCTGTTGAGGGTGATAAAAAAAATATTTGGAAATGAATAGTAGTGATGGTTGCACAACATGGTGAATGTCATTAATGTCACTGAATTGTATACTTAAAAATAGTTAAAATGGCAAATGTTTTGTTATGCATATTTTACCACAACATTTTTTTTTTCTAAAATTATACATGTTTTTGCCACTAAATTGGAAAATACAGATAAAGGATAAAGAAGACAATTCAAATAAAGTCCCATTCCCCAGAAATAGTTAAACTACTAATTATAAAGCTGCTCAGGAGTTGTAGGAAGTGCTTCTAATTCTTAATGCTAAAAGAACATTTTCAAAGTGTGCTCAACTTCTAGAAACCTGACCCAGTGACTCAGAATTATTTCTGAAACATTATCGTCCTAGCTCAATTTCTTCTAATTATAACTCTCTGGGGCTTTTTCCTGCTATAATTACTGGAGAGGAAGGAAAGAGGTAAAGGAGAAGAAAAGAAGAATGAAGTTCAATTGTTCTTATGCTGCAAAGTTGAAAGATGGGCTTCACACCTTCTCATGAAGTATCAGGGCTGCATCCCTCCATTTCCTGGTGAGTCCTTCCAGAAGGGCCTCAGTACTCCACTACCACCAGACAGTGGCCCTTCTCATGAACAGCTACCTGCTAATCTGGGTTGGGAGAAAGTATCTTATTCCACCATTGTTCTACAGCACCTAACCCAAAGCCAGGCATGTAACAGGCATTAAGTACATTGTGTTGAGTGAGTTAATAAGGCTAATTTCTCATAATTTTTGTTGCTGGACTAGTTCTAATCCACGTTAAACTATAGACTAAAATGTTTTAAGATGCTTCCAAATTATTTCTTCCCTCTTCATCCTGCTAGGTATGCAGGGATAGATAGGAAAGACTCTACTCCTAAGGATCCCTCCCAAACAAACAAACAAACAAACAAAAAACAGTTGCTATTGAGTCATTTCCAACTCATAGCAAACCCATGTGTTTCAGAGCAGAATTTTGCTCCATAGGGTTTTCAATGGCTAATATTTTATTGAAGAACTGCAAATTAGTAAGAACAAGTAAACCCATGCTTACCTTGCTCGCTAGGTAATCTGTCTCTGACAGGGATTGAAAATTTGGAAAGAGGCTTTGGTTCTGTAGGAAGGTGCTGTGGGATTGGGGGAGAAGCAGATGCCAGCCATAACTAGAAGCAAAATCTTTAATGTGGTGAAAAATGTGAAATTGTTCACTACAGATTAGTAATTAAGCACAAGTAATGTGACACTGTTTGCTGATAGTGATTCATCTGCAGTCCTCAAAAATTCTACTTGGACACTAGATCCTCCTTGAAAAGAGAGAAAAGTGACCCAACGTTTGGCCAAAAAACTCCTACCTTTGGCCAGAAAACTCAAAGTCCAATAGTCTAAGGGAATCAGACAGAGACTGGGATTTCTCCTGGAATCACAACCTTGCTGGGTTTCTTTCCTTCCTCTACTCTCCTTCTCATCTCTGACTAGTCTCTGCTGAGAGCATATCCTTGATAATAACTCACTAGAATTCTTGCCTCAGGGTCTGCTTCTGAGAGTACAAGAGAGTAGTAGAAAATGGAAAACCATAGATGTGAGGACATTTTAGAAGACAAGAAAAGGCAAAATTCACACAAACCAAGGGTAGCCCCTGAGTTAGGATTTTCTATCTTGTTACCACTCTTGTGGCACCTGACGTTAATCTGATTACAGGATAATGTGGAAAGCAGTAGGGGATGAGGATTTCAAATTACTGAGGACCAACCAA
Source organism: Orycteropus afer afer (assembly GCF_000298275.1). Lineage (NCBI taxonomy): Eukaryota > Metazoa > Chordata > Mammalia > Tubulidentata > Orycteropodidae > Orycteropus > Orycteropus afer. Next base: position 12,313 of record NW_006923969.1, read on the forward strand.
ACTCTGTAAACTGGTCTGGGGCCTTTCATGTAGCCAGCATCATGTAGGATAATCCTAGTTCAGGTTCTTTCAGAAGCAGAGAATAAATTTCTGTTGTTATAAGCCCTCAGTGTGTGGTATTTTGTTACAGCCTGGCCTAGGAAAATAATCAGACAGCAAATAAATGGGATTGAAAGTACAATTTAGTTGTCATTAAAGATAAAGAAAGTGTATTTTTTACATACCTGCACTTGGGCCTTGGGTTTGGGTGTGTGAGCTTAGATGTGTTGCCCAAAAACAGACCGTGCAGCAAGGATTTGAGTATAGGTAAATCTAGGAGAGTTCCTGGGTCCTAACTGAAAAGTTGAAGGTTCATGTCTACCCACAGATGACTCAGAAGAAAGGTCTGGTGATCTATTTCCAAAAAAAATTAGCCATTGAAAACTCTATGGAGCACAATTATACTCTGACAGAGATGGAGTCTCCATAAAAAAAAAAAAAAAAAAAAGCAAAAACAAACCTCACTGCCTTTGAATTGGATCTAGCTCATAGCAACCCCTCCTTGGGTTTCCAAGGAAGTATCACTATAGAAGTAGATTGCCCAACCTTCCTTCTGAGGAGCTCCTTGTGGGTTTGAACCACCAGCCTTTTGGTTAGCAATCAAATGCTTTAGGTGCTACTCCACCAGAGCTCCTTGGGGTCTCCATAAGTGGGAGTTGAATCATAACCATTTGCAAGTAATTATCTGGGAGATGATTCCCAGAAGAGCAGAAGAAGAGAAAGAAAATTAAAAAAAAAAAAAAAAAAAAGGAAGGGAAGGAAACCAATATGGGCTGCATCACTAAGCATGGGGAGAGGAATAAATCTAAAGCAAACTAAACCAGATACTTGTTCTCAGGAGATATGCACTCACAAGCAAATTCAAAAACCAGGAAAAATATATTTCAAATCTGAAACAAAGAGGATTTTTATGACAAAGAGAAAAGCAATCAAATAGCACACATGCCCTTCTCAAATGGGTTTTGGGAGTTGTTTGTGAAGGTTCAGGCTAGGGTCACATGGGCTCACTTTAGGGCTCTTTACTCAGAGGCCAAATCCTAGATAAGATTTTATAGTTTCTTACATATTTAACAAAACTTGCATTTGAGGGTCTAAACTAACCATTTCTTTTTCTTCATTCAATAAATATTACACTTAGTCAGATGGAAAGTGAGGCTTTTCTTACTGCATCATTATTGGGTCATGCAAAGTGGAAAACAGCAAAAGGTTTGGCTGTTAGGGGATGATGTAGCTGGGAGTAGCACATACCTTATTGAAAGCACCATGATTGTCTCATATCCATCCCTGCCATTTCTCTTCCTCTTTGGTTTAAAAAAAAAAAAAAAGAAAGATAATTATTTGTTGTTGTCCAAAGAGCAGGCACTGGGAAATGTGACAAATTTTTATTTATTGTCATCTCTGTCAAAGAGAATCTGTTAGAAACATCTTTCAAAAAAGGGCCAATTTTCCTTCATGCTCTTCTGAGAGGGTTGGGACATCCTTAGCCAACCAAGCCTTTGCAAACTGTACTTGCTTCCTTTTAGAAAAAGTAATTGTAAGGAAACTGATGGAAAAGATAAATGTGGGTTTGCAAAAAAATATGAATTTTTTAAATGAACAATGATTTTGATCCATCTCCAACATTTACTCTCTATCAGAGTGAGGACCTGGAGTCCCTAAAATTCTACAATATCAAAGAAACATGCCATGAAGGTCACTAAACAAATTACCAAGGCAGGAAAGAAAGCACAACCACATAATGCAGATATGCATTACAAGTACCTTAATTGGAAAACTTGTGTAATGTATAAATCACAGCCATGCAAGGATACCTGAGATCTGACTCCTTTGTGACTGAGGCTGAGTTCCTAGTCTGACTACACATGGAGCCGAGGCAGGAATGAGTCAAACTTTCTTCTCTTCCTAAATTACAACTTGTTAGCACTTATTTCTTTTTCACTTTCTGTTCCAAAGCAGCAATGCCCAATATTTTTATAAGAAACAACCATTTTCATTTTCTCAAAGCCTTGAGACCATAGAGGGCTATGGAGAAGGTTGGAACAGAGCCTGGGTTCTCAGGGAAAGCAGGACAGGGGTTTTCCTGGCCATATGCATTGGAAACTGTGCAGGCTAAGTTGCTGTAACCAGGGAGTCACAAGTACAGCGGTTTATATGAGATGGGGGTTATTCCTCCCTAACTTCATAATCCAGAGTAAGACTTGCAGTCCAGACTGGCAACAGTTACGTCCTCACAGTCTGGCTTAGGTTTCTCATAAGCAGCACATAATTTTGTCTGGTTAAAGAGTAGTTTTAGCCCTGTTTATCTCTCAACAAGGAAAGAGGAAAATGGCTCCCCTCACTTCCCCCAGGAGAACAATCACTTCTGATCACATCCTATTAGAAAGAGTTTAGTTACCTGGCCCCAAAAACCTGCAGGGAGATTGAAACAGGCCAATACTAGGTGTACACCTTTGATTGTGGAACAAGTGGACATGGACAAACAACTAGCAGCTTCTGACACTTGGAGTCTTCCCCTTGCATGAAATTTTAGCAAACTGGGGGTGGGGAGGCATATGAGGCATTGGTGGCTCAGAGATAGCATCCTTGCCTCCCATGTGGGAGACTCAGATTCTAATCCCAGCCAATGGACCTCATGTACAAATATGACTTGTCCATCAGTTGGGCTTGAGGGTTGCTATACTGTAGAACATGTTTCAGTGGAGCTTCCAGACTAAGATGGAGTAAGAAAAAGGTTTGGCAACCTACTTCCAAAAAAGTAAAAAATAATCCAGTGACAACTTTATGGATCATGTTGGTCCTATTTGCAACCTACCGTAGAGATGGTGGAATTCTGGGCTATATTTTATTCTCTTGTGCATAAGGTCACCTTGAATCACGGCTGGTTAGACAGCAGCTGAAAACATAGGGAGGAGTAGGCATGTCAAAGAAGTTTCACCTCCCTGGTAACTCTGATCTCTTACAGTAAATGTTTAGGATTTTCTGGCTTAGCAGAAAAGAGAAATATAATGAATAATGGTGTCTGTCTAGAGGCTGGGATTGGAAAGTTTGGTATGCACACAGAAATGCCCTTATGCTCTTGTTGTTGTTATGTGCTGCCAAGTCAGACCCAACTCATAGTGACCCCTCCTTGCGCAGGAGTTGGAAATTGGTATACTAAACTCTCCTACTTCACAGGCTACATGATAAACATGGTCACTATCTCTTTGTTAATGTTCCCTTAGCTATAATACCAAGTTTACTTTCCTTAATATGATACATTAACTTTCAGAGAATACAAAAGTTCCTTCAGGAACAAAGTCTGTAGGATTCAGAAATGCACTGTGTTAATCTCAGGTAAAATACTTGAAAGTCAGGAGAAAATCAAAGCACTTTCTAAAAATGAAATTCATTAGTTGCACAAAAAAGAAAACAAAGTGGCCAAATTTCAGATCATCCCCCACACAGGAAAGAGTGTAATCTCAAAGATCTACAGGTGTTTGGCTGTCTTCCTGGAAGGCCTTGCCTCTTTTGCTGTAGTAGCTCTGGGAGATTTTCCTGCAAGTGACAAGGAGCAGGGAATAGTTATCCATGCTCAGCTTTTGAGCAGCTGCTGCGTGATTATTCTCTCTGCCAGCACACACATTGTTCCTGGGTATTCTTTTAGTCAAAAAGAGACCATAACACAGAAACCTTTTGTTTCTTTCTGTTTTAAAATTTAGGAGCAGCTGAATCCCTGACTGGCTATTATAAAATGTTACAAGCTCCTACCGACGAGCACACAAAAGAGAATGCATTGTATAAGCAGAGCTGAAGAAATCCAGGTGGTATCTTTGTATCCAGGTGAATTTCCTCATCCATCCCCAATTTAGTGAGGATGAGCTGAAGCTCTGCCCAGGGTGGATGTGTCTTATCTTGAGAAGGCTGGGAATATTCTTCTCTATCATACAAGGCAGAGCTATAATAGACCTGAAGGTTTATTGTACAAAATATTTTACTTATAAATGCATCCCTTCTCTGGCTTTCTATTGTTTACTGTTGTATGGCTTTACTTTTCAAAGATTTTATCTTCCTTTATAAAAAGTGATTCATGTTCATTATAGAATATGATACCACATGAAAGTATAACAAAGAAAAAAATAGTCACTCATACTTTTACCTGATGCCACTCCAGTCACTTGTCTAGATATTTTCTTTCATACTGTTAGAATAAAATGTATTAGAATAAATATGTGTTTTTTTTTTCACTTAGCCTTTTAGTATAATCTTTGTCCATATTACTATAATTTCTTTGTAAACATCACTCAAAGTTGTTCCTGAATTTCTCTTACCAATGCCATCTTTTGTCCTCTGTTAATGCCTTTTTTTTTTTTTTTTTTTTTTTGATGAGCATGGTCTCTATCTCGTTTTCTAGAATATCTTCCCTTCCATACTGTCTTCTCTGAGCTGAGTTCATGCCACTCATGAGATGGGAAAGGAACCCTGGCCTGGGACAGGCTCCCCCATTCAACAAGCAGCTTTGTCACAAAGTCACCTGGACCAGTAACTCAACAGTTCCACTCATTCATTTATCTGCTACATTGACAAATATTCTCAAAGCCAAGCCCTACTTGTTTGTGCAAAATAAAATAAAATAAAATAAAACTTGGTATTTTGCTTGGTCACAGCCAGCTACCCAGAGGGACCACGTAGGTGAACCTGTGGGCTCCGCATCATAGTCACAGAGGACATCAAGCTCAATTGACATAACATACTACATAAAACATTGTTCCACCTTGTACTTTGCCAAGTAGTGACTGGGATATTAAAAGCTTGCAAGCTGTCATCTAGATGCAACGATGGGTCTCTCCTTGTCCAGAGCAAAGAAGAATGAAGAAAACCAAAATTCATGGAAACAATTAGTCATAGAGACTGGTACACCATCCAATCTGCAGCCTATA
>NW_006923970.1:0-866 GCF_000298275.1 Orycteropus afer afer
GCTTACTTGTCTTCAAGAGACTGGTGGAACTGCTGAAACTATAGCCCTTAGATGCCTTTTAAGCCTGGACCTGAACTCACACCTGTGTCTCGACTTTCAGCCAAACAATAGACAGACATATATGGTGAACAATAATACCAGGGAGTTATTTATTCATTAGAACAATCAACCATACAACATAAAAATGTATCACTTATCAAGGCATAAAAAAGGAAAGCAGGAAGGGATAGGAAAGAAGAACAGGAAGTAAGTGGGAAGAGTGCTGTTACATTTTGAGGACTGCAATGAATGTCATAAAACAAAATTTGTGTGAATTGTTGAATGGAAAACCAATTTTCTCTGTAGACTGTCACTCAAGTCTCAATTAAAAAAAAAAAGATTATAGGAGAAATAATGAAACAGAAAATAAAATAATAGAAAAAGTCAACAAGAGTAGAAGATTGTTCTTTGAAAGCATGAATGAAATGAACAAAACATTGGCAAATCTGTTATTGTTGCTGTTATGTGTCATCGATTTGGACCTGACTCATAGCGAACTTTCCTTGGGTTTCTGAGGCAGTATCACTACAGAAGTAGATTGCCCCATCTTCTTTCCGAGGAGTGGCTGGTGGGTTTGAACTGCCAGCCTTCAGGTTGGCAGTCAAGTGCCTTTAGTCACTACACTACCAGAGCTCCTTTGGCAAATCTAATGAAGGAAAAGAAGGAGAAGATGCAAATAACATGAGTAAGAAATGAAATTGTCTATGTTACAACAGAATCAATTGAAATAAAAAGGTTAATAACAGAATACCCTGAAGAACTGTAGTTAAACAAATGTGAAAATATAGAAGAAATGGAAAATTTCTACAAACACACCACATACCTAA
>NW_006923970.1:5274-6893 GCF_000298275.1 Orycteropus afer afer
CTGCTGTATGGAAAGAGAATTTGCTCTGTAAATCTTCACTCAAATCACAATAATACAAACAAAAAACAAACCAAAAGAGGCCTACATAAATGGAAGAATATATGATGCTCATGGATAGGAAGACTTAAATATTGTGAAAATGTCAATATTACCCAAAGCAATCTACAGATATAATGCAATCTCTATCCAGATTCCAACATGTTTCTTTAAAGGCATGAAGAAATGAATCATTTTATATGGAAAGGAAAGAGACCATGGATAAACAAAGCACTACTAAAGAAGTAGACAGTAGGAGGCCTCATACTTCCCATTCTCAAAACTTGCTAGATAGCCATGTAGTCAAAACTGCTTGATACTATGACAATGACAGACATAGATTAAGGGAATAGAATTGAGAACTCAGAAGTAAATCAATCCACTTACGGACAGCTGATCCTTGAAAAGGGCCAAAACCCAATAAATGGGGAAGAGATAGTCTCTTTAACAAATAGTGCTGGCAAAATTTGGTATCTATGTGCAGAAAAATGAAACAGGATCCATATCTCTCACACATACAAAAACTCACTTCAGATGGATCAAAAAACCTAACTGCAAAATCTAGAACTATAAAGACCATTAAAGAAAAATAGGGACAAGCAATGGGTCCTAATACATGGTGTAAATACATTATCAAACTTAATTAAAAATACACAAATGGTTGAAAACAAGCTAGATAACTAGTACTTCCTAAAAATTAAACATTTATGTGCATGAAAAGATTTCACCAAAGAGTTGAAAGAGAACTCACAGATTGAGATTTTTGCTTCCAAAAAAAAAAAAGGCAATGACGTATCAGAGAAGACTAATCTAAAATTTATAGAAAATGTCCACACCTCAACAACAGAAAGACAAATAATTCAATTAAAAAATGGGCAGGGAACATAAACCGACACTTTATCAAGAAGTGATAATTAGCCATTAGAGAGATGCAAATTAAACAAAAAAAAGATATCATATCACCCTAGCACTATCTAAAAACCAAATTCATTGCTATTGAGTTGGATCCAACTCATACTGATCCCTGCTTTGGTTCCCAAGGCAGTACCCCTCAGAAGTAGATTGCCCAGTCTTCCATCTGAGGAGTGGCTGGTGGTTTTGAATTGCCAGCCAGAAAAGGTCAAAATAACAGAAAACAATAAATGCTGGTGAGGGTGTGGAGAGATTGGAATCCTCAAACACTGCTGGTGGCCTGTAAAATGGTACAATTGCTGTGGAAAACAGTATGGTGCTTCCCTAAAAAGTTGGAAATTAAAATATCATGTGATTCAGCAATCCCATTACTAGGTGTATATTGTACAGATATGAGAATAGATATACTCACACTTATGTTCATCACAGGACGATTCACAGTATCCAAAGGATAGAAACAACATAAATAACCTAAATATCCATCAATGCATGAATGGATAAACAAATTATGATACATAAACACAAAATATAGTACCCAATGTAGAAGAATAATGATGAATTCATGAAAAACGTCATACCTGGATTAACCTAGAAGACATTATGCTGAATGAAATTAGTCAATCACAAAAGGGCAAATACTATACAAGACCTCTATTATATATATATATATA